>NC_041390.1:345188804-345266848 GCF_002162155.2 Triticum dicoccoides | reverse complement strand
GCCTGGCAGGCCGGCGGCGGAGGGGCGGCGAAGTGGGCACGCGGCGCCATGTGGCGGTCCGTGGATGGCTGGCGGCGGAGCGGACAATGTCCGTCGGCGCGGTTTTGTCCGACGCAACGCGGTGGGTTGGATCTAGGGTTTGAGGAGGAGGGGATCCGGGATTTCGGAGAAGGGGCTAGTTTTATAGGTAGAGGGAGCTAGGAGAGTCCAAATGAGGTGCGGTTTTCGGCCACGCGATCGTGATCGAACGCTCTAGACGATGGAGCAGAGTTAGGTGGGTTTTAGGCCAAAATGGAGGGGTGTTGGGCTGCAACACACACGAGGCCTTTTCGGTCCCTCGGTTAACCGTTGGAGTATCAAACGAAGTCCAAATGATACGAAACTTGACAGGCGGTCTACCGGTAGTAAACCAAGGCCGCTTGGCAAGTCTCGGTCCAATCCAGAAATGTTTAATCCCCACACACGAAAGAAAGCTAGAAATGACCACCGGAGGAGAAAGAAGCGCCGGAATGCAAAACGAACAACGGGGAAAATGCTCGAATGCATGAGACGAACACGTATGCAGATGCAATGCACATGATGACATGATATGAGATGCATGACAAAGATAACAACACACGGAGACAAAGACCTGAACCTGAGGAAATAAAATAACTTAACGCCGGAAACGGCAAGAGTTGGAGTACAAATAGGGAAAGTTACATCCGGGGTGTTACACCATCACAGAGGGGTTCATCATCCTCATTGGTGCCTCTCCGATGATGCGTGAGTAGTTCATTGTAGACATACGGGTCTGTTGTTAGTAGCTAGATAGCTTCCTCTTTCTCTTTTGATTCTCAATACAATGGTCTCTTGGAGATCTATTTGATGTAACTCTTTTTGCGGTGTGTTTATTGGGATCCGATGAACTTTGAGTTTATGATCAGATCTATGTTTTTATTCATGAAAGTTATTTGAGTTCTTTGATCTCTTATATGCACGATTACTTATAGCCTCATATTTCTTCTTCGAATCTTTGGTTTAGTTAGGCCAACTAGATCGATTTTTCTTGCCATGGGAAGAGGTGCTTTGTGATGGGTTCGATCTTATGGTGCATGATCCCAATGACATAAGGGGAACCGACATGTGTTTATCATTGCTATTAAGGATAACAAGATGGGGTCTATTTCTACATGAATAGATCTTGTCTACATGATGTCATCGCTCTTATTGCATTACTCCATTTCTCCATGAACTTAATACACTAGATGCATGCTGGATAGCGGTCGATGTGTGGAGTAATAGTAGTAGATGCAGGCAGGAGTCGTTCTACTAATCTTGGACGTGATGCCTATATAATGATCATTGTCTGGATATCGTTATGATTATTTGAAGTTCTATCAATTGCCCAACAGTAATTTGTTTACCCACCGTATGCTATTTTTCTCGAGAGAAGCCACTGAAATCTACGGCCCCCGAGTCTCTTCTTTATTATATTTGTTTTATTTTCAGATCTGTTAATCAAAAAATACCTTGATGCAATTTTTATTTATTTATTTTATCTTGCGTTCCCGCGAGATCTATTTATCCAATCTACTACAATTTTAGCTGTCTTTCTACCCATGAGGGATTGACAACCCCTCTCGTACATCGGGTTGCAAGTATTTGTTCTTTGTGTACATGAGTTGTTTACATGGTGCTGCATGGTTCTCCTACTAATTCGATAACCTTGGTCTCATCACCAAGGGAAATACCTATCGTAGCTGTGCTGCATCATCCGTTCCTCTTTGGGGAAATATCGACGTAGTTCAAGCCGCATCAGCTACCTATCATATTCATTATAAAATATTTTCTTTGTGGCATGGATATTTGGACACAAGTGATTCAAAGCAATAGTTTATAGTTTGACCTAAAAACATAAATACTCAAGCATACCAACAAGCAAGCATGCCTTTCAAAATATCAACGGTAAAGAAAGTTATCTATAGCCCATCATTCTTAGTCATTGATCCATGCATGAAACACAATCAATATTAACTACATCCAATGCACAAGTATGACATAGTGCTCTCCAGTTGGTGCTTATAAGAGAAGATGGATACTCAAACTAAAAGTAAAAAAGTAAAATAGATAGGCCCTTCGTAGAGGGAAGTAAAGATTTGCAGAGGTGCCAGAGCTCAACGTTTAAAACAGAGATAAAATTAGTTTTTTGAGAGAGGCATGCTTTTCCTGTCAACGTCACAATCGAAAGTTTCTAATATATTGCATGCTAGACACATTATAGGCGGTTCCCAAATAGAAAATAAAGTTCATTTCATTTCCACAATTCTTTCACAATCTATGGCTAGCTGTATCCACGAGTGCCTTCCAAACTTTCAACTTTCCGAGGAATTTATTATTTTTTGCATTTTGGGACTGGGCATCCCTATTACCGACAATTTTATCATGCAATTACAAGTGAGTAAACACTCATCTTGATAATAACCCATCTAGCATGAAAGATATTGACCACCCCTGTCACTTCATGAGTGGTAGGGGCATACAAAACGCATTTTTGAATGACTAGAGTTAGCACATCCTCATTTACTTTGAATGGCATGTAAATACCGCATATAGGTAGGTATAGTGGACTCATTTGGCAAAACTTTGGGTTTAAGGAATTGGATGCACAAGCAGTATTCCCGCTTAGTACAAATGAAGGCTAGCAAATAGATTGAGAAGTAACCAACCGAAAAACGAAAATGGCCATAAACATGCATTGAGAATATCTAACACTGAATAAAGCACCATAAGTAGGATTTAACTTTGTTGCATAACTATTGACTTTAAGTGCATGCATAGGGAATCACAAACCTTAACACTAATATTCTTACTAAAGCACAATTTTACTCACTAGCATAATTCACATATTAACATCTCCATATCGGAAAACTATTACAAGGAATCAAGCTTATCATATCCAATGATCTACATGCAAGTTTTTATTATATCCTTCTTGGATATTCATCACATTGGGACCAAATTCATATCTTGCACAAATTACCATTACTATTATCGACTCTCAAAAAGATATAGGTGAAGCATATATTTCTTTAAAATATAATCACCACCATGCTAAGAAAGGTATAAGTGAAGTACTAGAGCAACTGCCTAGCTTAAAAGATATAAGTGAAGCACATGGAGTATTCTAACAAATCATGAAAAATGTGTGTCCCTCTCAAATAGGTGTGTCCGGAAAAGAGGATTGTGACAAACTAAAAGGCAAACAAAGCAAAGACTAATATCATACACGACGCTCCAAGCAAAACTCATGTCATGTGATGAATAAAAATATAGCTCCAAATAATATTACTGATGGTCGGTAGAAGAAAGAGGGGATGCCTTCCGCGGTATCCCGAAGCTTAGTTGCTTGTGAGTCCTAGATTATTACCATGAGGTGCCTCTGGCATCCTCAAGATTAGGCTCTTGCCACTCCTTATTCCTTCATCCATCATGGTCTCACTCAAAATATGAAAACTTCAGCACACAAAACTCAACAAAACCTCCGTGAGATCCATTAGTATAACAAAGCAAATCACTACTTTAGGTACTGTTGCAAACCCATTCATATTTTATTATTGCATTATACCTATTGTATTCTAACTTCACCATGGCTTATATGCCCCGACACAACCCATAGATTCACCAAGACAAGTGAACAACACAACGAAAATAGAATATGTCAAAAATAGAACAATCTGTAGTAATTCGAACAATGACCATACTTCTGTAACTACAAAAATTCTAAAAAATTAGTATAACGTGGGAAATTTGTATATTAATCATGTGTAAATTCATAATTTTATCATGCTCCAGCAAATCTCAACAATTCTGCTATTGGACGCAAAAGTTTTTGTTTTTTGCATAGAATCAAAGCAACCATAATCCAAATCGTCCCAAAAGCTTTACTTGGCACAAAGACTAATTAAAACACAAAAACGCAACCATAACAGTAAAATAATTGTGTGCACACAAGAAAGTAGAAAAGATAAATATTGGTTTGTCTCCCAACAAGCTATTTCTTTATAGTCATTAAGATAGGCTTTGAGATTTCAATGATGCTCACATGGAAGATAATAATTGAAACACAAAGAGAACATCATAAAACATGTGACAAACACATTTAAGTCTAACATACTTCCTATGCATATGAATTTATAAGCAAACAAATTACCAAGACAAGAAATATCTAGCATATAAAAAGGAAGGAATAAAGCGTTGGCAATCTCAACATAACGTGAGGGAATTTAGTAACATGAAAATTTCTACGACCATATTTTCCTCTCTCATAATAATTACTTGTAAGATCATAATAAAATTCAACAATATAGCTATCATATAAATTTTTCTCTTCATGATCCACATGCATAAAAGTTTTATAGTCTTCCAAAATAGTGGTATTAACATCAACTAAAGTCAAGACCTCTCCAAACCCACTTCCATAAAAAAATCATAAGATTGAACACTCCCCAAATATGTGGGATTATTTTTACCTAAAGTTGACACTCTTCCAATCCCACTTTCAGTATTATGGCAAACATATTCATCATGAGGCTTAGATAAAATTTTAAGATCATAAGAATTGTTATCACCCCAATCATGGTCATTGCAATAAGTAGTAGCCATAACAAAATTATCATCCCCAAGATTGGGGTCTTGTATATCATTAACACAATTGACATTAATAGAATTTATAATAATAACATTGCAAATGCTTTTCATTCAAGGAGCTATCATGAATCACCTTATAAATTTCTTCTTTTAACACTTCATCACAATTTTCAGATTCACGAATTTCAAGCAAAACTTCATAAAGATAATCTAGTGCACTCAACTCACAAGGAATTGGTTCATCATAATTTGATCTTTTAAAAAGATTAGTGATACATCTCCATTGTATCTACTTTTCCTAACGCTTTTGCTCTTGTTTTGGATTCTAATTTTCATGATTTGAATGAAACTAACCCGGACTGATGCTTTTTTCAGCAGAACTACCATGGTGTTGTTTTGTGTAGAAATAGAAGTTCTCAGAATGGAACAAAACTTTTTGGAGAATTATTTTACAATAAAAGAAAAATACTAGAGCCAAGATGTAACATCCCAAATTTTCAATTTGGAATGTTATACATTAGATCATCATGCATATCATATTTTATTTTGCTTTTGGTTTTGATCCTAGAAAATCCTAAGCAACTCAAGGACCCACGGAGAGAGTTGGGGATTTCGTTACTTACATATTTGAGTTTTCTCAAATTATGTAAACAGGATCACTTGATTTTATTTATTTTATCATCAAATATTTCTATTACAAAAATATGACAGAGGGAACAAAATGACTTTCCCAAAATATAGAAATATTGAGGATTTAATAAAAAAATCAAATAAGATTTATTTCGGAGTTTTTCGGTATTTTTATTTGAATTTAGGAAAAATGCGCGTTTTTCGAAGTTGTAGTTTGGGCCCAGATAAATGTTCACTTTATCGGGCTTTATTTTAGGAACCAGGGAAAATTTATTTCATGATTTTTGGAGTCCGTTTAGTATTTCTTTTTATTTTTCTTCCGAGCGGAATTATTAAAAAAAACGCGGAACCGACTTTGGGCCGTACTCGGCCAGGACACCGCCTGGCCGGGGCCTTTATAAGGCGCGCCCTAGGTCCGAGCCGAGCCAGCCCACCGCCGCCCTAACCCTAGCCACCGCCCGCCGCCGCCGTCGCCGCCTCGCCGCCGACTCGCCGGAGCAGCGCGCCGCCCGAGGTTCGCCGCCGCCTCGTTTTCCGTGCTGTTTAAAAAAATCTGTTCATTGTTTTTCTTTTTCGTTGGATTTTCGCGGTTATTTTTCTGATCGCGATTTCTGATCCGATTTTCGTTTTAGTATAACTTTTCACTCGTTTATCGGAATCAGGCGATTCAAGCGCCTGGAGTTTCGTCTTGAAACCCTCTTTCCGAATAATCAACTTAAACATGTTTTTGCTACTGTAAAATTTGACTTAGATCCAGATTACTAGAACGAAGTTGTTTTCTTTCGCCGTTTGATTTCTTTTGCTTCGTTCGATTTGATTCTTTTTGCAAACCAGGGTTCTTAAGTTGAACTTTCTGGTTAGTTCTTCTATGTGAGTTTTACCTGTGCATTAGATGAGTACTTATTGTATGCTTGTTTGTTTGTCTGCGATAGAATACCCGAAGTGCGCCGCCTGTTACATTGAATCTCTAGGTTACGCGGATCATCAGCAAGGCAAGTAACACTTTGATCATACCTTTTCTACAACCCAGTTTTATTGCATTAGATCAATTCTCACACATTGCATGATTATGATCTAATTAAATTGTGGGATGGGAAGTAGATGAGGTAGTACCTATTACCTGTTTATTATCAAACCTTTGGGAGTTACTTCTACGTTTGCTTATTATGCCATGCTATGCTAGTAGACGTGGATTGGGTGAGTGAAATCCATGACAAATGTGAGATTGATAATTAATGGTTTATCTAAGGTGGCAACTTAAAAACACATCTGGGTGGATTGAGGCACCTGGGGTTTCCAGGACTTGCCTGTTTTTCTTCTGGACCGCCACCCAGGCTCAAAGGGATCATGAGATTATTCATACTAGAAACTTACGTGTGCATCCTCAAGCCATTATGGGCTCTGGCATAGTTGACTAAGTTGTGCGAACTCTTACAGTGGTAGACTAGCAGATGTAGGGGATGTAGGTGGTACGGTCTACCTGATCGTAAGTTGCTAGCGCTTCTGAAAGACTATGTCTCGGTCATCCGTCTTCTCAAACACCCTGTAGTGCGAGAAACCAAATGGAGGCGATCGAGTCTTGTGGGGAAAAGTGCGCAAACCTCTGCAGAGTGTAACAAACTAATCATGGTTAGACGTGTCCCCGGTTATGGACATCTTGAGTATCTAGTACCTGGATTATCATGTGAATCTCAACATGTTACTCTAAATTAATTTTGTTGGGTTTTAATGATGTTACTTAATTGGGATTGAGAATGCTGTCAACCATTCTTAATGTTTAACAACCACCATGTTAGTAATTAAATTTATTCCTTTGAAGTAGGGAAAAATTGGCTTTACGCAAAAACAGTAACCATAGAGCTTTCCACCATCCAAATATGCATATAGTATAGTTGTTGCATTCCATTACTCTCTATGTGTTACCTTGCCAGCATATTCCATGTGCTGACCCGTTTTCGGGCTGCAACGTTAATGTTGCAGACTTTTCAGACAACGATTGAGGAGTTTTAGGTCGTGGTTCTATACTCAGTGATGTCGTTGGAGTTGATGGACTCACTTACCTTCCAAGCCTTCCGCTGTTATCGTTATTAGATGGCCTTAAGCCATATTTATTGTAATAAGTTCTCTTTTGAGACACTCGATGTAATAAGTGTGTGATTGCTACTCTGCTATAAATCCTTCGAGTAGTGTGTGGTGTCAGCATTACTGATCCAGGGATGACACCGGAGCACAGAGATCAGACTGTTTGAGGTCTGGTCACTACAGAGATGGTATCAGAGCACACGCTGACTATAGGACACGACCACTAAGCTAAAGACCTAGATCACTACTCACTCTCTTCTCTTCTGACTTCTCATCTTTTCTACTCTTTAGGATGGCAGATGCAAGGAACAAGTTCACACAACCAGATGAAGATACACCCTTTGGACGCCACTTGAAGGAAGTCACTAGATACCTGAACATAGGAGTACCAAGCTTCACGGGAACCTACAACGCCACTTTACCTGAAGAAGAGCGCTCGATGATTCAAGTTCAAGTTCCAGGAAGGATGTTCATGCCAGTCACTGAGCCCATAGAGTTTTCTTTTGATGCACAAACTTGGAGTCTAGGAAAGAGTATGGCAGCTCACATCGCCATGGGACGCATTGGAGAAGTCTACCGCAAGGATCTTAAGGATACTATCTACCAAATTTGTGGGTGCCGAGATGAACACTGGGAGATGATCAGCACCAAGAAAGATAGATCAATTGCAGCTTTTATCCAGAAGTTAAACCAGCACATTCGACGACAGGAGAATCAGATGTGCGCCGACATGATAGATCTGAAGAAGGCTAAGACTAGGATCAAGGAACTGGAGGAAGAACTCAAGGCTACACGTGAAGATTATGAAGAAGAAATTGAAGTATTGGTGGAGAAGAATGACGACCTGATCAAGAAGATTGGAATATTTATGGGAGGCCCGACACCGATAGATGAAGACGAAGAACCCAAGAAGATTAGCCCGGAAGACTATATCATCATTGATGGCACTGACTCGGAACAAGATAGTAGCAATGATGACTATGTGGATGAAGCAGGAGCAGATATCATGGAGTCTACAACCGTAGAATATTTCTAGTAGACCACCTCATCAGTAGTAGTAGTCCACCATGTAAATATAGTAGTCCGAGCACTTTGCGATAGTTAGATCGATTGTATGCCTTTGTTTGATTGATTGAAGTGAATTGTGTGCTTTTGCCTCATGTGCATATGGGTAGTGTTTTCTCTTTAGACCCCCTCTATTCTTATATCTCGTCTTTTCTAAAACCCTCAGATGCCTCCGAGACGTGACCCCGGATTTGCCTTTCCGCCGGAGCTCACCCAGTTGATCCAGCAGCAGAACATCCTGATGCAGTTGCTAGTTCAGAATCAGAATCAGGGAAACAACAACAACAACCCACCACCACCACCTGTTGACCACTTAGCCCGTTTTCTTAGGCTGAATCCGCCGGTGTTTTCCAGTAGCACCGAGCCGATAGTAGCAGATGATTGGCTCCGCAAGATATCTAGGGAGTTGACCACAGCAGGATGCACAGATGTGGAGAAGGTTAAGTTTGCCGCACATTAGTTAGAAGGACCCGCAGCATCCTGGTGGGAGAATTTCACAGCCACCTTCCCAGTCGACACTGTCACATGGGACCAATTTCAGCAGGCTTTTCATACTGCCCATGTTTCAGCAGGAGCCATGGCCATGAAGAAGCGTGAGTTTTGTAACTTGCGCCAAGGAGGACGGAAAGTTGGCCAGTATGTGGAGGAGTTCAGTAAGCTAGCACGTTATGCCCCAGATGATGTTGCTACAGATGCAGCTAAGCAGGAGAAAATTCCTGGAAGGACTGAATGATGAGTTGAGTATGCAGTTGATGGTGATGGTAGCCACCTTCAACAACTACCAGGAGTTGGTAGATCATGCTCTTATGATTGAAGGGAAGCAACAGCAAATTGAGAACCGCAAGAGGAAGTATGGACAAGGAAAGTATAATTCAGGAGCTCAGCAGAAGCCACGTTTTACCCCTAGGCCAGGAGGACATTTTCAGCATACCCATGGAGTAGGTAGCTCGCACAATCACAATGGCACCAAGAATGGTAATGGGAATGGAGGAAGCAACGGACAGAACCGCAACACCCCATCAACCCCAGCCAAGAAGGACTTGAGCCATGTCACTTGTTATAAGTGTTCGAAGCCAGGACATTATGCAAATGAATGTCCTGAAGGCCAAAATGGCAATGTAAGTTCTGGGAAGAAGCCGAACCCTTTCAACAGGGGACAGGTGAACCACGTTAGCGTGGAGGAGGTTGAAGCTCAGCCCGATGCAGTAATGGGTAAGTTTTTGGTTAAGTCATTTACTGCACTCGTTCTTTTTGATACTGGTGCATCGCATTCATACATATCAAGGGGATTTGTGGATAAGTATAACCTACCAACCCAAGCCCTTAGGTCACCCATGTTAGTAACCTCGCCCGGAGCAGAGTATGTGGCAAGTCTATGGTGTGAACGGTTACCATTAAGGATTGGTAACTATGTTTTTCCCTCAGACCTAATAGTATTGGAATCTCAAGGATTGGATGTGATATTAGGCATGGATTGGTTATCAAAGTATGAAGGGAATATTGAGTGTGCTAGTAAGTCAATTTTGCTTACCACACCAGAAGGGAGAAGGATTAAGTATGTATCCCGGCATGTACCAAAGAGGACACAAGTAAATTGCCTAACAGAAGTTGTGCAGGAGGAAGTACCAGTGGTAAAGGATTTTCCTGATGTATTTCCCGAAGAGTTGCCAGGCATGCCACCGGATAGAGACATTGAGTTTTTGATTGAGCTATTGCCAGGCACTGGGCCTATATCAAAGAGACCATATAGGATGCCAGCAAAGGATTTGGTGGAAATTAAGAAGCAGATTAAGGAGTTACTGGATAAAGGATATATTCGCCCAAGTTCTTCGCCTTGGGGATCGCCAGTACTTCTAGTGGAGAAGAAGGATGGATCGTTAAGAATGGTTGTTGATTATCGAGGATTGAATGAAGTAACGATCAAGAACAAGTACCCACTACCAATGATCAACGATCTGTTTGATCGGTTGCAAGGAGCTAAAGTGTTTTCCAAGATCGATTTGCAATCAGGATACCACCAGTTGAAGATTCGAGAACAAGATATACCTAAGACAACATTCACCACAAGATATGGACTATATGAGTATACCGTTATGTCATTTGGACTGACTAACGCACCAGCCTATTTTATGAACATGATGAACAAAGTGTTTATGGAGTTTTTGGATAAGTTCGACATGGTTTTCATTGATGATTTCCTGGTTTATTCAAAGAATAAAGAGGAGCATAAGGAGCATTTGTGTTTGGTACTTGGAAAGCTCAGAGAACATCAGTTATATGCCAAGTTCAGCAAATGTGAGTTTTGGTTGAAGGAAGTAGGATTCCTCTGACACGTTATATCTGGAGAAGGTATAGTAGTAGATCCCGCTAAAGTTGAAACCGTGACCAAGTGGGAAGCACCAACAACAGTTGGAGAGATCCGGAGTTTTCTTGGACTCGCAGGATACTACCTGAGATTTATTGAGAACTTCTCAAAGATTGCAAAGCCTATGACGGAGTTGCTGAAGAAGGATACTAAGTTCAAATGTACTGAGGAGTGTGAGGCTAGTTTCCAGGAGTTGAAGAAACGCTTGGTTACCTCACCAGTGTTGATTTTGCCAGATCAAACCAAGGATTTTGAGGTGTATTGCGACGCTTCACGTCGAGGACTTGGAGCAGTGCTTATGCAGGAAGGGAGAGTTGTTTCGTATGCTTCAAGACAACTAAAGCCTCACGAATTGAATTACGCTACGCATGATTTGGAGTTAGCAGCCGTAGTGCATGCATTGAAAACATGGAGACATTTCCTCATTGGAAATCATTGTGAGGTGTACACGGATCATAAGAGTTTGAAGTACATTTTCACACAGAAGGAGTTGAATCTCAGACAAAGGAGATGGTTGGAGCTTATCAAAGATTATGATATGAAATTGCATTATCATCCCAGGAAGGCTAATGTAGTAGCTGACGCATTAAGCCGCAAGAGCCATGTCAATACGTTAATGATGGGAGAAATACCCAAGGAGTTAGCAGAAAATCTTCATGAACTATGTTTGGAAATAGTTCCGAGAGGCTATGTAGCAACGTTGGAAATTCAGTCAACTTTGATGGACAGAATCAGGGAAGCTCAGAAGACTGACAAGGAGATTGCTTCCATAAAGGAGAAAATGAAAGAAGGAAAAGCTAAAGGATTTCGTGAGGATGAGAACGATACCCTATGGTTTGAAGACCGTGTCTATGTACCCAATGACCCGGAGATCAGGAAGTTAATTCTGCAAGAGGCCCATGATTCACCCTATTCAATTCACCCAGGAAACACCAAGATGTATTTGGATTTGAAGGATATTTTTTGGTGGACCGGAATGAAGAAGGATATTGCGGAGTATGTAGTAGTTTATGACGTATGTCAGAGAGTAAAGGCAGAGCATCAGAAGCCAGCAGGATTGTTGCAACCATTGCCGATACCCGAATGGAAGTGGGATAAGCTAGGCATGGATTTTATCACGGGATTACCAAGGACTCGTTCAGGCTATGACTCGATTTGGGTCGTAGTTGATCGATTGACGAAGGTAGCTCATTTCATCCCAGTAAAGACCACTTACACCAGTGCTAAGTTGGCAAAGATATACATGACCAGGATCGTATGTTTGCATGGAGTTCCAAGGAGTATTGTATCAGATAGAGGAACCCAGTTTACCTCAAAGTTCTGGAAGCAGTTGCATGAGACCTTAGGTACTAGGCTAGAATTCAGTACAACTTTTCATCCGCAGACAGATGGACAGACCGAGAGAGTCAATCAGATTTTGGAGGATATGCTGAGAGCTTGTGCGCTAGATTGTGGATCTAGTTGGGACGATAATTTTCCATATGCAGAGTTCTCTTACAATAATAGCTATCAGACCAGTTTGAAGATGGCCCTTTTCGAAGCTTTGTACGGAAGGAGGTGCAGGACACCGTTATCATGGGATGAAGTTGGAGACCTCCAGTTGTTTGGACCAGATTTGATTACGGAGTCTGAACAGAAGGTGAAGTTGATTCGCGATAGGCTCAAGGTAGCCCAGTCCAGGCAGAAGAGCTACGCAGATTCTAAACGCAAGGAGACAGTTTACGAAGTCGGAGATAGAGCTTATCTTTGAGTATCCCCACTTCGAGGGATTAAGCACTTTGGAGTTAAGGGGAAGTTAGCGCCACGATTTGTAGGGCCATATCAAGTTTTGGAGCGTATGGGAGAAGTGGCCTACAAGTTGGAATTGCCAGAAGGATTGACATGAGTTCATGATGTGTTCCACGTTTCTCAGTTGAAAAAGTGTCACGCGGAGATGGCTGACATACCTTTGAGAGACACAGTGCCATTAGAAGCAATTCAGTTGGATAACAATTTGACCTATGAGGAAAAACCAGTCAAGATTCTTGAGTTTGCCAGCCGAGTTACTCGCAGCAAAGTTATCAAGTTTTGCAAAGTTCAGTGGAGCCACCACATGGAGGATGAAGCCACCTGGGAGCAAGAGGAAGATTTGCTCAAGGACCACCCTCACCTATTTTCTAGCCAACCCGAATCTCAAGGGCGAGATTCATCTTAAGGGGGGGGGGGTAGGTTTGTAACATCCCAAATTTTCAATTTGGAATGTTATACATTAGATCATCATGCATATCATATTTTATTTTGCTTTTGGTTTTGATCCTAGAAAATCCTAAGCAACTCAAGGACCCATGGAGAGACTTGGGGATTTCGTTACTTACATATTTGAGTTTTCTCAAATTATGTAAACAGGATCATTTGATTTTATTTATTTTATCATCAAATATTTCTATTACAAAAATATGAGAGAGGGAATAAAATGACTTTCCCAAAATATAGATATATTGATGATTTAATAAAAAATCAAATAAGATTTATTTCGGAGTTTTTCGGTATTTTTATTTGAATTTAGGAAAAATGCGCTTTTTCAAAGTTGTAGTTTGGGCCCAGATAAATGTTCACTTTATCGGGCTTGATTTTAGGAACCCGGAAAAATTTATTTCGCGATTTTTGGAGTCCGTTTAGTATTTCTTTTTATTTTTCTTCCGAGCAGAATTATTAAAAAAATGCGGAACCGACTTTGGGCCGTACTCGGCCAGGACACCGCCTGGCCGGGGCCTTTATAAGGCGTGCCCGAGGCCCGAGCCGAGCCAGCCCACCGCCGCCCTAACCCTAGCCGTCGCCGCCGCCGGCGCCCGCCGCTGACTCGCCGGAGCAGCGCGCCGCCCGAGGTTCGCCGCCGCCTCGTTTTCGGTGCTGTTTAAAAAAAAATCTGTTCATCGTTTTTCTTTTTCGTCGGATTTTCGCGGTTACTTTTCTGATCGTGATTTCTGATCCGATTTTCATTTTAGTATAACTTTTTACTCGTTTATCGGAATCAGGCGATTCAAGCGCCTGGAGTTTCGTCTCGAAACCCTCTTTCCGAATAATCAACTTAAACATGTTTTTGCTACTGTAACATTTGACTTAGATCCAGATTACTAGAACGAAGTTGTTTTCTTTCGCCGTTTGATTTCTTTTGCTTCGTTCGATTTGATTCTTTTTGCAAACCAGGGTTCTTAAGTTGAACTTTCTGGTTAGTTCTTCTATGTGAGTTTTACCTGTGCATTAGATGAGTACTTATTGTATGCTTGTTTGTTTGTCTGCGATAGAATACCCGGAGTGTGCCGCCTGTTACGTTGAATCTCTAGGATACGCGGATCATCAGCAAGGCAAGTAACACTTTGATCATACCTTTTCTACAACCCAGTTTTATTGCATTAGATCAATTCTCACACATTGCATGATTAGGATCTAATTAAATTGTGGGATGGGAAGTAGATGAGGTAGTACCTATTACCTGTTTATTATCAAACCTTTGGGAGTTACTTCTACGTTTGCTTATTATGCCATGCTATGCTAGTAGACGTGGATTGGGTGAGTGAAATCCATGACATATGTGAGATTGATAATTAATGGTTTATCTAAGGTGGCAACTTAAAAACACATCTGGGTGGATTGAGGCACCTGGGGTTTCCAGGACTTGCCTGTTTTTCTTCTGGACCGCCACCCAGGCTCAAAGGGATCATGAGATTATTCATACTAGAAACTTACGTGTGCAGCCACAAGCCATTATGGGCTCTGGCATAGTTGACTAAGTTGTGCGAACTCTTACAGTGGTAGACTAGCAGATGTAGGGGATGTAGGTGGTACGGTCTACCCGATTGTAAGGTGCTAGCGCTTCTGAAAGACTATGTCTCGGTCATCCGTCTTCTCAAACACCCTGTAGTGCGAGAAACCAAATGGAGGCAATCGAGTCTTGTGGGGAAAAGTGCGCAAACCTCTGCAGTGTGTAACAAACTAATCATGGTTAGCCGTGTCCCCGGTTATGGACATCTTGAGTATCTAGTACCTGGATTATCATGTGAATCTCAACATGTTACTCTAAATTAATTTTGTTGGGTTTTAATGATGTTACTTAATTGGGATTGAGAATGCTGTCAACCATTCTCAATGTTTAACAACCACCATGTTAGTAATTAAATTTATTCCTTTGAAGTAGGGAAAAATTGGCTTTACGCAAAAACAGTAACCATAGAGCTTTCCACCAGCCAAATATGCATATAGTATAGTTGTTGCATTCCATTACTCTCTATGTGTTACCTTGCCAGCATATTCCATGTGTTGACCTGTTTTCGGGCTGCAACGTTAATGTTGCAGACTTTTCAGACGATGATTGAGGAGTTTTAGGTCGTGGTTCTATACTCAGTGATGCCGTTGGAGTTGATGGACTCACTTACCTTCCAAGCCTTCCGCTGTTATCGTTATTAGATGGCCTTAAGCCATATTTATTGTAATAAGTTCTCTTTTGAGACACTCGATGTAATAAGTGTGTGATTGCTACTCTGCTATAAATCCTTCGAGTAGTGTGTGGTGTCAGCATTACTGATCTAGGGCTAATACCGGAGCACAGAGATCAGACTGTTTGAGGTCTGGTCGCTACACAAGAACCATCGAAGGGGGGCCCTGGCTGGGTACAAGACACCATGGCACCCCACCTTGGGCGTGCCTTGGTGGTTTGTCCCCACCTCGTGGCCCCGCAGACCCTAATTCCGACGCTATAAAATCCTATTTTCAGAGAAAAATCGTGGATGAAGTTTCATCACGTTTCACAATACGAAGCCGCCCCCACCTCCTGTTCTTCATTGGGAGGCCAGATCTGGAGCCCGTTCGGGGCTCCGGAGAGGGGAATCTTTGGCCTTTGTCATCACCAAGCCTCCTTCATCACCAATTCCATGATGCTCCCCACCAGGTGTGAGTAATTCCTTCCTAGGCTTGCTGGTCGGTGAGAAGTTGGATGAGATTCATCATGTAATCGAGTTAGTTTTGTCCACTATGGTCTGAGATTGATGTTGTTATGAATTTGCCATGCTTAATGCTTGTCACTTTGGGCCCGAGTGCCATGACTTCAGATCTGAACCTTTTATGTTTTCACTATTATATCTATGTTCTAGATCCGATCTTGCAAGTCATATTCACCTATTACGTGTTATGATCCGTAAACCCCAGGGTGACAGTAATTGGTATACTTTCCGGTGATGACGGTAATTTGAGGAGTTCATGTATTCACTATGTGTTACTGCTTTGTTCTGGTTCTCTATTAAAAGGAGGCCTTAATATCCCTTAGTTTCCTTATGGGCCCCACTGCCATGGGAGGGTAGGACAAAAGATGTCATGCAAGTTCTTTTCCATAAGCACATATGACTATTTACGGAATACATGCCTAAATTATATTTATGAAATGGATCTAGTGCCGTATCGCCCTAGGTTATGGTTGTTATATGATTAATATCATCCCACGATTCACCGATCCAATGCCTATGGATTTTCCACATATTGCTCTTGCTAAGTTACTACTGCTGCTGTTACTATTACACTTTCTACAAAATCATTGCTATCACTGTTATCCTTACTATTATTGTTACCACTGCTATCAATACCATCATATTACTATGTTACTGATCACCTTGCCGTAGATAATTAATCTCCAGGTGTGGTTGAATTGACAACTCAACTGCTAATACTTGCAAATATTCTTTGGCTCCCCTTGGGTCGAATCTATAAATTTGGGCTGAATACTCTACCTCGAAAACTGTTGCGATCCGCTATACTTATGGGTTATCAATTAGCAAGAGGATGAGGATCCATCTTAATTTTTATTAGTTCTTTTTTTGTTTTTGAGTGTTGACACGAAGGAAAAAAGCAAGCAATAAGCAAAAAGGCAAACCTATTTTTTTCTTCTGAAAACTGTTTAGTAGTGGGGGAGATGAAAACGAGAGGCAAATGGAAAATAATGTAAATGCAAGGAGCTGAAAGTTTGTGCGTAGGTACTTGATAGATGTTGATGATGTCTCCCTGGCAACGGCGCCAGAAATTCTTCCTGCTACTTGTGTGTCGGGGTTCTAGGAACCGGGGGTACCCGAACTTGCTTGCCTGCGGCCCACGGCGTGGCTGAGCGGCCCAGTACAGCCCATCTACAGCATTGACAAGACCCCTCGTGAGGCGGACGACACCAAGACCTCCGACGGGAGCAACCTCCCTAGGATGGCTCCCGAGGAGCAGAGATTCCAATGTAGGCGCTCACCTCATGAGGTTAAGATGATGCAAGCCATGACGACCAAGGCTAGGCGGGCGCCAGCGGGCGCAGTACAGCAGGTTTCCTCTTTGGTGCTAAGGAGGCAAGTGCAGGCGCGAAGTCCCGAGGAATCAGCCAAAGGTTTCCATTTCCGTCCTACAAGACCAAGACCACCAGGACGACATGACAGAGGTCGTCGCCGAGCCCACCACGACGTCATGACCAAAAGCTTTGCATGCGAAGACCACCTTTCGTCAGGATAAGATGTACTATTTGTCTCCCTTCAAACTTGGCCGTTGTGGGGTCCCTTCTCGCCTTCATTTTGGGGGAAGAGGACCAAGGCCACTATAAATATAGGTTAGCCACCACCATAGAAGGGGGATCGAACCTAATCCGAACCCCCACCAACTCACTCCAACACAAGAACAGACCTCCTGAGGTAGTTCTTCCTCTGTACTAGTTCATCCTCAGCCCACCGAGAGGCCAATCCACCACAAAGCAGGAGTAGGGTCTTACACCGCAAGGTGGCCCGAACGTGGGTAAACTGCCGTGTCTCTTTCCTCTCCCATTCATCGAGCTAGGTTGTGAGAGCGTCGAGTTAGTAGGCTGGGGAGATTGTGTTCTTCTCACACACCCCAAAGTTTGAATCTTTCTTGGGTCCGCGGAGCCCTGAATTCGACATTTGGCGCTCGAGGTAGGGGTGCGTCAGATCCTCTCTCCCACCGGCCGATTCGCCACCATTCCACCATCCTCATGGCTGACGCTCGTCAAGTTCGTGTTGAGTGCCAGGCTGCCCTCGCTGCCTGCGTCGCCCAGACAGCACTTGCAGGCGACGGCGCCCCCCGTTGTTCCCCATCACATGTGGCAAATGCCGCCACCGGCCCCATGGCCCATGAGCAGCAGGCTTTGTCGCTGCATCCTTCTGTGCGGCGTGATGGACGCACCGCCACTCCATCGCTGACTCCGGTGGCTGCTTCGTATTCCCATGCTCGTCGTGGGCTGGTGAACGCGCAGGTTGTGCCGCTCATGGCGCATGTCGGTGTTTTGGGAATGGGGGTCCCCAGACTTGCCTTCCTGCGGCCCATGGCATGGCTCTGCGAGCGGGTCCGAATGGCCCATCTTCACCAACAAGCACTCAAGACCCTCGCGAGGGGCCAAGCCTCGCGAGGCGGACGACACAAGACCTCCTCAGGAGCGCCCTCACCAGGCTGGCTCGCGAGGGGCGGAGAGTTCAAGGCAAGGCAAACCCCGCGAGGTTTCAATGACGTGAGCCATGACGATCAAGATCAGACGGGCGCCAGGCGGGCGCCAGCATGCACAGTGTCCTTGTTTCCTCTTTGGTGCTAAGGAAGCAAGCACAGGCGCAAAGTACCGAGGCGTCAAGCAAAGGTTTCCATATCAGTGCAACGAGACCAAGACCAGCAGGACGGCAAGACGGAGGTCACCATGGAGCCCAAGGCGGTGTCACCACGAGAGCCTTTTGCAGGCGAAGACTGCTTTTGTGAGGATAAGCTGTACTAGCTATCCCCTTTCAAATTGGTTGTTGTTGGCTCCTTCCCACTCAATATTTGGGGAGAGGACCAGGGCCTCTATAAATAGGACTAGCCACCACCATAGCTATGGGATGAGATCCGAACAACCACAAGTTCACCAAGCACAAGAACACCTCTCCTCAGGAGGTTGTTCTTCCCCTTGTACTGTTCATCCTCAGCCCAAGAGGCAATCCACCACACCACACTGGAGTAGGGTATTGCACCACAATGGTGGCCTGAACTAGTATAAATCTTGTGTCCTTTGTGTTGCAAGTTCGTCGAGCTAGCCCTTGAGATCTTAGTGAAGCTAGGACGTGGATCGGTAGGGGGAGATCTTTGCGCACACCCCAGTGTTCAAACCTTGTGGGTTTTGCCGGAACCCGAGATCCGACATTTGGCGCACCAGGTAGGGGTGCGCTGAAGCTTCCCTTCCGCCGCTCCGTGTCCCGTTGCTTCATCGTCTCCATGGCGGACGCTCGCCGCGCTCGCGTTGAGCGCCGGGGTGCCCTCGCCGCCCGTATTGCTCAGACGACTCTCGTTGGCGGGCCACCCCATCGTTCTCCATCGCCTGCCGCCAACGCCGCCACCGGCCCAACGGGGAATGAGAAGCAAGCATCCTCGCCGCACTCCTTGGTGCGGCGGGACGGCCGCACCGCCACTCCATCGCTGACCCCGGCCGGTTCGTCATCCCACGCTCGTCGCGCTCCCGTGGACGCGCAGACCGCTCTATGCATGGCGTGCGAGCTCCTGCGCTACCGCCTCGTCAACGACCTCTACGAGGACTGGCTCGACCGCATCACTGAGCTTGTCAGCGCCGCAGGGGGATCCCCTGCACCGTCCCTCTCATTGCCTCGCCCTCCGTCGTCCGTGGGCGGCGTGGCCCATGGAGCGCCTCCACCACCTCTGCCCCAAGATGGAGTCTTGGCGCCCAGGCGCGTGCCCCCATAGTGCGACCTGCCGCATCCGGCGCCCACGCAAGAAGAAAGAAGTTGCCAAGAAGTCCCTTGGCCGCAAGAAAACGCCCCCGCACTCCCTGCGCCACCACGGCAAGACCGCGTGCCGCGGACCCCATTAAGGACAAGTTCTCCACCAGCACAGAGTCTCGGTGACCACGGAAGGCTGTCGCGCCTTCACCCCTGGGCTGCGTAGCGTCGCTTGGCCGGGCAAGTTCAAGCCGGATCTTCCTCCTTGCTATGACGGCACCCCCGACCCCGCGGAGTTCCTGCAGCTCTACGAGCTGAGCATTGAGGTGGCCAACGGCGACGAGAAAGTCATGGCGAACTGGTTCCCTATGGCTCTCAAGGATGGTGCCCGCTCCTGGCTCCTGAACCTGCCTCTAGGCTAGATCTCCTCCTGGAACAAGATGCGCGACCGTTTCGTTGGCAACTTCCAGGGCACTCGTGACCGCCCACCGGCTGCGGGTGACCTATGCTGCGTCAAGCAACAACCAGGAGAGACCCTCCAGAAGTACATCCAGCGCTTCAACAACGTTCGCCTCAAGATCCCCAAGGTGACGGATGAGGCCATCATCTCCGCGTTCTCCGATGGCGTCCGCGACGTCAAGATGAAGGAGGAGCTCGCCATCCACGAGGAGCTGTGCACGTCTCTGGAGCTGTTCAACCTAGCGACCAAGTGCGCAAGAGCTGATGAGGGGCGCCTCTCCCTCCTCGAGCTCCCAGCTGCGGATCCGGAGGAGAAGAAAGCTAAGGCCAAAGACGTGAAGCGCAAGGGAGCAGCCATGCTCGCGGTGGAGCCGGACACAATGCACGGCAGGGACCAACCCGAGTCATTCAAGAGCAGCCAACCGTTCTGCGCCTTCCATAACCTGCATAGCCACAACACCGGTGACTATCAAGAGCTCAGAGCCATTCGAGAAGGACGCTTTGGTCGACACCCCAAGTGCAACGACCGGGGCTATGGCCGAGGAGGAGGACGTGGTGGCGGACGCTGGGATGACCGTGGCCCGCGCCAGGAGTGGCATGACCGGCCTCGTGAGGACCCCTGGCAGGATCAGTCTCGCGAGGGCGCCAGGAGGGATCAGCCTTGTGAGGATCATCCTCAGGACAATGCCGGTCTCCCTCCACTACCGCCACCACCAAGAAGGAATGACGACCACCATCAGGACGAGGGGGCTGGGGGCTTCCAGGAGCCGTGTGCCATCGCCTGCATCTTGGGCGAAGCTCAAGCCCCAGCCTCACAGCGTATCTTCAAACAGTTCGCTCGTGAAGTGAATGCAGTCCTCCCCAAGCTCGAGGCCACGTGCCTGCTCAGATGGCAAGTGCGCCATCACGTTCATCTTGGCAGATCAGCTCAAGTGTGCGGCTACCGCCGGCGCCCTCCTGATGCTCTGTTCACCAGTCATTAGCAACATGCAAGTTACCAAGACTCTCATCGATGGCGGTGCAGGGCTCAACGTCCTGTCCGTCGACACGTTCGACAACCTCCAAGTGCTGTATGATCAGCTTCAGCCCACCAAGCCTTTCTCAGGAGTGACCGATGGCTCCACCACCCTGATCGGGCATGTCCGCCTCCCCGTCACCTTTGGACAATGCGACAACTACCGCACCGAGCTCATCGACTTCGACATCGCCCACATCCGTCAACCATACAATGCCATCCTCGGGTATCCGCCCCTGGCCAAGTTCATGATCGTGACGCACCACGGCTACAACGTCCTCAAGATGCCAGGAAGCGGCGGGATCATCATAGTCCCCTGCGAAGAAAGAGATGCGGTGTTCTCCCTCGAGCACGCCTTCCAAGCATCGTCAATCGAAGACCCCGACAACAATGCAGCTCGGTACCCTCCTGAGGTCGTCCCCAAGAAGAAGAAGCAACTACTCCATGCCGGACCTTAGGAGGGCAGCGCCGCAAGTGGCACCTCATCAGGATCAGCGCCCGCACCTGGGGGGCCTCCCTCTGTCGCATAGGAAGTTGTGCTCGGTGCCCTCCTCGGGCTGGGCTCGGGGGCTCTCTTCTGGAGGGCCTCAGACCTTGCCAACGTCGCGAGGGAGGCACTCGGGCACCACTTGGAGGCGTGTTTCATGGCACATCTCCCTCAGGAGGACACTGGGCAAGGAGAGCCCAGCGCTCACGGGTTCATCACCAAGGTATCTCAGGAGCTTCAGGAAGTAGGAGCAATACGCGGCGACCGCCGCCCACCTGGCGTTGCTCCCCACCCAGGCGAGGGTGGTGAGCTGCGTGTCTGGATCGACATACCAGGGCTCAACCGAGCCGCATCGCAGGAGCGCTTCTGGCCTTTGCATGTTGGGCGCTGCAAAGGTCCACCTCACAGCTACGTTCGTATGCCGTTCGGCCTACCGAGCGTGACTGCTGCCTTCCAGCGCAACCTGCGGAGCGTCATGGCGGGTCAGGATGCCAGGCACCACGTTGTCCTAGCGGAGATGGCAACGGTCCTCAAGGAACCACCTGGACCCCCGGAGCCTCCCGAGGCTCAGGGCCCCGGTGGCTCGTGAGGAGCAACCCCTTCGCTGCATACCTTCAGCTGCCTCAACACCCCTTCATCAACGGAACCAGGTGACATTTTCCAAGTTCATTTAGCTCGGAGCTCCCTCAGGGCTACATCATTCCCAGGCCGCGTGGGTCCGTCCCTGTGGCATGTATCCCTTTTTATGTCTTTAGCTTACCTTGCTAGGGGCGCCCCTCGGGCTCCATCATCCCCAAGCCGCTCGGGCCTGACCCAGTGGCATGTATCTTCCCTGCATTTACCTAAGCCAGTTTTCTTTCCATGCTTAATCTACTTATGGCCATCACCTGCTTGATTCTCACCCGCCACGGGGGCTACTCATGCTGGCACGACGCTTGTGCACGGGTCCGTCCCTGCAACGTCGACAAACCTGAGCGGTCGAGCTCTGGCTCGCGGCATGCCCCGTGCACGTCACCTCACCAGGCCCTCAGTGCCTTCATCTCCTCGCGGAGCGACCAGTGACGGACCGGCAACCATAATGGCAAACTGTGTCTCTCCTTGTGCTGGCTTGCAGGAATCTCCTGAAGGCGACGGGAGGCGGGACCGCGAGCACCCTCTTCTCCCATGCAATCCGCTTGCGCGTTAAAAGGGGGGCTCCTGAGCATCGCGACTTAGTAGCTCTAATTGGCTCTCCAGCCCTCACCCCCTGGCCTTGACCATGGCACACGACCTGGCATACTAGCGGCGGCTGAGCTCGCTCGAGGGCCGGGACCTGAGGACGCAGAGCATGAAGGAGATCGTGGAGAAGGGAGGAGGCTCACATGGGCCTGGCTTAGCTATGCTTCGGACACCTATGCACGAATCTGGCGCATCATGAGGAATCGACTCCGGACCGTCAAGATAAGTCCCGAGCCCGGGTTGGCTAAACCACCTAGGACTAAGAACCATACTAACCGTAGCCCTGCTGCAGCAATGTCACCCCCTTTCTTACCTCTCGATGGCTGCTTGAGCGCTAAAGGGGACCTGCTCAGCATCGCGCCTCAGGAACTCTTACTAGACCTTGGTCTGCTCACCTCCTGGCCTTGACCACGGCACGCAACCTGACATACCAGCGACGGCTGCAGCCTGCCTGGGGACCAGGACCTGTCAGCGTAGAGTTGAAAGTGCAACTATCCCTGGGTGGTTTTGGTAATCCCTAACAACATATACCTCATTGAGCTAACATTATTCCAAGATTAATATTTCAGGAAAAGCTCAATGAATGGCATGGCATGGATGAGGAAAGTGGATCCCTCAAAATTCTAAGGACAAAAAGTTTGGCTCAAGCTTGAAGCTCAAGACTCTACATTTTATATTTTAATGATCCAAGATCACATTGAGTCTATAGGAAAATCCAATACTATCAAGGAGGGATGAGGTGTTGCTTAATGGCTTGCTTGCTCAAAGTGCTTAGTGATATGCTCCAAAATCCTCAACTAACTTCCCACATCCACATATGACCTAAACCAAAAGTCAAACTCGGCCCCACCGATTCTTTCTATCCGGCGCCACTGAGTTTCAAATGTCATAGCCACTGCCACAAACCCTAGGCAAATGGGTCTCACCGATAGGGATCTCGGTCTCACCGAGATGGGATTGTAATCTCTCTATTTCCCTTCGTAACGTTTCGGTCTTACCGAGATGAGCGATCGGTCCCACCAAGATTGCAATGTAAACTCTCTGTTTCCCTTTTGTAACATTTCGGTCTCACTGAGATTAGCGAATCGGTCCCACTGAGATTAACCAATCGGTCCCACCGAGATTAGCGAATCGGTCCCACCGAGTTTACCTGACCAACTCTCTGGTTAGCTTATTACCAAAATCGGTCCCACCGAGTTTATGTAATCGGTCACAGCGAGATTACGTTATGCCCTAACCCTAACCATATCGGTCCTACCGAGTTGCATCTCGGTCCCACCGAAAATCCTAACGGTCACTAGGTTTGCTGAATCGGTCCGACCGAGTTTAACCATTCGGTCCCACCGAGTTTGGCAAATTGTGTGTAACGGTTAGATTCTGTGTGGAGGCTATATATACCCCTCCACCCACTCTTCATTCGTGGAGAGAGCCATCAGAACATATCTACACTTCCAATACACATTTTCTGAGAGAGAACCACCTACACTTGTGTTGAGGTCAAGATATTCCATTCCAACCATATGAATCTTGATCTCTAGCCTTCCCCAAGTTGCTTTCCACTCAAATCTTCATTCCACCAAATCCAAATCCTGTGAGAGAGAGTTGAGTGTTGGGGAGACTATCATTTGAAGCACAAGAGCAAGGAGTTCATCATCAACACACCATTTGTTACTTCTTGGAGAGTGGTGTCTCCTAGATTGGCTAGGTGTCACTTGGGAGCCTCCGACAAGATTGTGGAGTTGAACCAAGGAGTTTGTAAGGGCAAGGAGATCGCCTACTTTGTGAAGATCTACCGCTAGTGAGGCAAGTCCTTCATGGGAGACGGCCATGATGGAATAGGCAAGGTTGCTTCTTCGTGGACCCTTTGTGGGTGGAGCCCTCCGTGGACTCGCGCAACCGTTACCCTCCGTGGGTTGAAGTATCCATCAACGTGGATGTACGATAGAACCACCTATCGGAACCACGACAAAAACATCAGTGTCTCCAATTGCGTTTGAATCCTCCAAACCCTTCCCTTTACATTCTTGCAAGTTGCATGCTTTACTTTTCGCTGCTCATATACTCTTTTGCATGCTTGCTTGAATTGTGTGGAGATTGCTTGACTTGTGCTAAGATAGCTAAAATCTGCCAAGAACTAAAATTGGGAAAAGGCTAGATTTTTATTTGGTCAAGTAGTCTAATCCCCCCTCTGGACATACTTACGATCCTACAAGAGCGCCAAGTCGTTGCGAGGTTGGAAAGGGAGACCGAGCTGAAGTAGGACTCGCGCTCGCGCAAGTTCATAATAAGGACAATATTGACAAGAGGCATTACAAAACCTTTACACACCCCCACGGGGCATTTCTTGATTCCTCGCAGGGACTTGTCAAGTTGGGCAGTTGCCGAGGCAGCGTGGGGAAGTGGAGACGCCCATGTCCAATCAATCGCCACGCGTCGACCAAGGACGCAGGCCATTGGGGCCCGCGGCGCTCCGCACTTGACCTTTGGCTTCGCCTCGAAGCCAAGCCCAAGTGCGCCTTGGTCCCGGGGGCTACTGTCGGCGTTTTGGGAATGGGGGTCCCAGACTAGCCTGCCTGCAGCCCACGGCGTGGCTCTACAAGCGGGCTCGAACGGCCCATCTTCACCAACAAGCACTCAAGACCCTCGCGAGGGGCCAATCCTCGTGAGGCGGATGACATAAGACCTCCTCGGGAGCGCCCTCACCAGGCTGGCCCACGAGGGGCGGAGAGTTCCAGGCAAGGAAAACCTCGCGAGGTTTCAATGACGTGAGCCATCACGATCAAGATTAGGCGGGCGCCAGGCGGGTGTCAGCGTGCACAGTGTCCTTGTTTCCTCTTTGGTGCTAAGGAAGCAAGCGCTGGCGCGAAGTACCGAGGCGTCAAGCAAAGGTTTCCATATCAGCGCAATGATACGTCTCCAATGTATCTATAATTTTTGATTGTTTCATGCTATTATATTATCTGTTTTGGATATTTAATGGGCTTTATTATGCACTTTTATATTATTTTTGGGACTAACCTATTAACCGAAGGCCCAGTGCAAATTGCTATTTCTTGCCTATTTCAGTGTTTCGCAGAAAAGGAATATCAAATGGAATGAAACCTTCGCGAGGATCTTTTTTGGAACAAATGCAATCCAGGAGACTTGGAGTGGAGGTCAAGGAAGCAGCAAGGCGGTCACGAGGTAGGGCGGCGCGCCCCCACCCTCGTGGGCCCCACAGAGCTCCATCGACCTACTTCTTTCGCCAATATATACTCTTATACCCTAAAAACATCCAGGGGAGCAAAGAAACCACTTTTCCACTGCCGCAACCTTCTGTACCCGTGAGATCCCATCTGGTGACCTTTTTCGGCGATCTGCCGAAGGGGGATTTGATCACGACGGGCTTCTACATCAACACCATAGCCTCTCCGATGATGTGTGAGTAGTTTACCACAGACCTTCGAGTCCATAGTTATTATTTAGATGGCTTCTTCTATCTCTTTGGTTCTCAATACAAAGTTCTCCTTGATGTTCTTGGAGATCTATTCAATGTAATACTTTTTGTGGTGTGTTTGTCGAGATCCGATGAATTGTGGGTTTCTGATCAAGTTTATCTATGAACAATATTTGATTCTTCTCTGAAATCTTATATGCATGATTTGATATCTTTGCAAGTCTCTTCGAATTATCAGTGTGGTTTGGCCTACTAGATTGATCTTTCTTGCAATGGGAGAAGTGCTTAGCTTTGGGTTCAATCTTACGGTGCTCGATCCCAGTGACAGAAAGGGAACCGACATTTATTGTATTGTTGCCATCGAGGATAAAAAGATGGGGTTTATATCATATTGCTTGAGTTTATCCCTCTACATCATGTCATCTTGCCTAATGCGTTACTCTGTTCTTATGAACTTAATACTCTAGATGCATGCTGGATAGCGGTTGATGTGTGGAGTAATAGTAGTAGATGCAGAATCGTTTCGGTCTACTTAACACGGACGTGATGCCTATGTTTATGATCATGCCTAGATATTCTCATAACTATGCGCTTTTCTATCAATTGCTCGGCAGTAATTTGTTCACCCACCGTAATATATGCTATCTTGAGAGAAGCCACTAGTGAAACCTATGGCCCCTGGGTCTACTTTACATCATATAAGTTTCCGACCTACAATTCTAGTTTACTATTTATTTTGCAATCTTTATTTTCCAATCTATACAACAAAAATACCATAAATATTTATCATTATCTCTATCAAATCTCACTTTCATAAGTGACCGTGAAGGGATTGACAACCCTTTATCACGTTGGTTGCGAGGTTCTTGTTTCTTTGTGCAGGTACTAGGCGACTTGCATGTAGTCTCCTACTGGATTGATACCTTGGTTCTCAAAAACTGAGGGAAATACTTACCCTACTTTGCTGCATCACCCTTTCCTCTTCAAGGGAAAACCAACACATGCTCAAGAGGTAGCAAGAAGGATTTCTGGCGCCGTTGCCGGGGAGATTTGCACCAAGTCAAGTCAAGATTTAATCTCCCTCAACTAGCCATATCTGGCGCCATTGCCGGGGAGATCTACGCTCAAGTCAAGACATACCAAGTACCCATCACAAACTCTTATCCCTCGCATTACATTATTTTCCATTTGCCTCTCGTTTTCCTCTCCCCCATTTCACCCTTGCTGTTTTATTCGCCTCTTTTCCGTTTGCCTTCTTTCGCTTGTCTCTTGTGTGATTGTGTGTTGGATTGATCGTTTGTCACGATGGCTCAAGACAATACTAAATTATGTGACTTTATCAATATCGAAAACAATGATTTTATCAGCACTCCGATTGCTCCTCTTACCGATGCTGAATCTTGTGAAATTAATACTGCTTTGCTGAATCTTGTCATGAAAGATCAATTTGCTGGCCTACCTAGTGAAGATGCCGCTACCCATCTAAACAACTTTATTGATTTATGTGATATGCAAAAGAAGAAAGATGTGAATAATGATATTGTTAAATTGAAGCTATTTCCGTTTTCGCTTAGAGATGGTGCTAAAACTTGGTTCTCTTCTTTGCCTAAAAATAGTATTGATTCATGGAATAAGTGCAAAGATGCTTTTATCTCTAAGTATTTTCCTCCCGCTAAGATCATCTCTTTTAGAAACAACATTATGAATTTTAAGCAACTTGAGCATGAGCATGTTGCACGAGCTTGGGAGAGGATGAAATTAATGATACATAATTGCCCTACACATGGTTTGAATTTATGGATGATTATACAATTTTTTTATGTTGGATTGAATTTTGCTTAATCTTTTAGATTCGGCCGCGGGAGGCACTTTTATGGAAATCACTTTAGGAGAAGCTACTAAACTCCTAGATAATATTATGGTTAATTATTCTCAATGGCATACCGAAAGATCCACTAGTAAAAAGGTTCATGCGTTAGAAGAGATTAATGTTTTGAGTGGAAAGATGGATGAACGTATGAAATTGTTTGCTAATAAGAGTGTTTCTTATGATCCTAATGATATGCCTTTGTCCACTTTGATTGATAATAATAATGAATCTACAGATGTGAATTTTGTTGCTAGGAACAATTTTGGTAACAACGCTTATAGAGGAAACTTTAATTCTAGACCGTTCCCTAGTAATTCCTCTAATAATTATGGTAATTCCTACAACAATTCTTATGGAAATTTTAATAATATGCCCTCTGATTTTGAGACTAGTGTTAAAGAATTTATGAATTCGCAAAAGAATTTCAATGCTTTATTTGA
The DNA here is from genome assembly GCF_002162155.2 of Triticum dicoccoides. Taxonomy (NCBI): domain Eukaryota; kingdom Viridiplantae; phylum Streptophyta; class Magnoliopsida; order Poales; family Poaceae; genus Triticum; species Triticum dicoccoides. The sequence goes on along the minus strand of NC_041390.1, from coordinate 345,238,450 downwards.
AGAAAAATTGCTTAAGATTGATGAGTTGGCTAGGAACGTGGATAGAATTTCTCTTGATGTTCATTCTTTGAAACTTAGATCTATTCCACCTAAGCATGATATCAATGAGTCTCTCAAAGCCATGAGAATTTCCATTGATGAGTGCAAAGAAAGAACCGTTAGGATGCGTGCTAAAAAAGATTGCTTTGTGGAAGCGTGTTCTTCTAGTTTTCATGATAATAATGATGAAGATCTAAAAGTGATTGGTGTGTCTCCTATTAAGTCTTTGTTTGCCAATATGAATCTTGATAAAGATGGGACTGTAGATGAGTCAACTTTAGTTAGAAGGCGTCCCAATGATTCGGAGTTTTTAGATCTTGATGCAAAAATTGGTAAAAGCAGGATTGAAGAGGTCAAAACTTTACATAGCAATGAACCCACTATTTTGGATTTCAAGGAATTTAGTTATTATAATTGCTCTTTGATAGATTGTATTTCCTTGTTGCAATCCGTGTTATTTTCTCCTCATGCTTATGATCAAAACAAAGCTTTTACTAAACATATCGTTGATGCTTTAATGCAATCTTATGAAGGAAAACTTGAATTAGAAGTTTCTATCCCTAGAAAACTTTATTATTAGTGGGAGCCTACTATTAAAATTAAGATTAAATATCATGAATGCTATGCTTTATGTGATTTGGGTGCTAGTGTTTCCATGATTCCGAAAACTTTGTGTGATGTGTTAGGTTTCCGTGAATTTGATGATTGTTCTTTAATTTTGCATCTTGCGGATTCCACCATTAAGAAACCTATGGGAAGGATTAATGATATTCTTATTGTTGCAAATAGGAATTATGTGCCCATAGATTTCATTGTTCTTGATATAGATTGCAATCCTACATGTCCTATTATTCTTGATAGACCTTTTCTTAGAACGATTGGTGCAATTATTGTCATGAAAGAAGGAAATATTAGATTCCAATTTCCGTTAAGGAAAGGCATGGAACACTTTCCTAAAAAGAAAATTAAATTACCTTATGAATCTATTATGAGAGCCACATATGGATTGCATACCAAAGATGACAATGCCTAGATCTATTCTTGTTTTTATGCTTAGCTAGGGGCGTTAAACAATAGCGCTTGTTGGAAGGGAACCCAATTTTATTTTTGTTCCTTGCTTTTTGTTCCTGCTTAGTAATAAATAAATCATCTATCCTCTGTTATGATTGTGTTTCTTGTGTTTTAATTTGTGTTTATTCCAAGTAAAGCCTTTATGATCTTCTTGGATGATTGTTGCTTGATCTTGCTGAAAAAAACAGAAAGTATGCGCTCACGAGAATAATTTTCACTTTTTACCAGAGAGCGATAAAATACCAATTCCAACTGCAGTTGATCAATATACAAATTATTTAGGACTTCCTAATTTCTCACTATTTGTGGAGTTACAGAAGTCCATGAGGTCACGGGTTCAAGTCCTGGAAACAGCCTCTTACAGAAATGTAGGGAAAGGCTGCGTACAATAGACCCAAAGTGGTCGGACCCTTCCCCAGACCCTGCGCAAGCGGGAGCTACATGCACTACTTTTTGTGGAGTTACAGAAGTATTCGAAACCTACAAATTACTACAGACTGCAGTAGATCAACTATTGTTATGTTTTTGACAGATTCTGTTTTTCGTGTGTTGTTTGCTTATTTTGATGAATCTATGGCTAGTATCGGGGGGTATGAACCATAGAGAAGTTGCAATATAGTAGGTTTAACACTAATATAAATAAATAATGAGTTCATTACAGTACCTTAAGGTGTTGATTTGTTTTCTTATACTAACGAAGCTCATGAGATTTTCTGTTGAGTTTTGTGTTGTGAAGTTTTCAAGTTTTTGGGTAAAAGATTTGTTGGATTTTGGAACAAAGAGTGGCAAGATCCTAAGCTTGGGGATACCCAAGGCACCCCAAGGTAAAATCCAAGGACAACCAAAAGCCTAAGCTTGGGGATGCCCCGGAAGGCATCCCCTCTTTCGTCTTCATCTATCGGTAACTTTACTTGAGGCTATATTTTTATTCACCACATGATATGTGTTTTGCTTGGAGCGTATTGTATGATTTGAGTATTTGCATTCTAGTTTACGACAATCATCCTTGTTGTACACACCTTTTGGGAGAGACACACATGAATTGGAATTTATTAGAATACTCTATGTGCTTCACTTATATCTTTTGAGGTAGATAAATTTTGCTCTAGTGCTTCACTTATATCTTCTTAGAGCACGGTGGTAGTTTTATTTTATAGAAATTATTGATCTCTCATGCTTCACTGAAATTATTTTGAGAGTCTTTTAGAACAACATGGTAATTTTCTTTGGCTATAAAATTAGTCCTAATATGATAGGCATCCAGGATGAGTATAATAAAAACTTTCATATAGAGTGCATTAAATATTATGAGAAGTCTGATACTTGATAGTTGTTTTGATATATAAAGGTGGTAATATTAGAGTCTTACTAGTTGATTAATCGTGGAATTGAGAAATACTTGTGTTGAAGTTGGCAAGTCCCTTAGCATGCTCGTATGGTAAACGTTGTGTGACAAATTTGAAGCATGAGGTGTTCTTTGATTGCTTTCCTTATGAGTGGCGGTCGGGGACGAGCGATGGTCTTTCCCTACCAATCTATCCCCCTAGGAGAATGCATGTAGTGCTTGGTTTTGATGACTTGTAGATTTTTGCAATAGGTATGTGAGTTCTTTATGACTAATGTTGAGTCCATGGATTATACGCACCCTCACCCTTCCATCATTGCTAGCCTCTTCGGTACCGTGCATTGCCCTTTCTCACCTCGAGAGTTGGTGCAAACTTCGCCAGTGCATCCAAACCCCGTGATATGATACGCTCTATCGCACATAAGCCTCCTTATATCTTCCTCAAAACAGCCACCATACCTACCTGCTATGGCATTTCCATAGCCATTCCGAGATATATTGCCATGCAACTTTCCACCGTTCCGTTTATTATGACACGCTCCATCATTGTAATATTGCTTTGCATGATCATGTAGTTGACATCGTATTTGTGGCAAAGCCACCTTCATAATTCTTTCATACATGGCACTCTTGATTCATTGCATATCCTGGTACACCGCCGGAGGCATTCACATAGAGTCATATTTTGTTCTAAGTATGGAGTTGTAATTATTGAGTTGTAAGTAAATAAAAGTGTGATGATTTTCATTATTAGAGCATTGTCCCATGTGAGGAAAGGATGATGGAGACTATGATTCCCCCACAAGTTAGGATGAGATTCCAGACAAAAAAAGAGAGAAAAAAAGGCCCAAATAAAAAAAGAAAAAAAGAAAAAGGGAAAATGGGAGAAAAAGAGAGAAGGGGCAATGTTACTATCTTTTTCCACACTTGTGCTTCAAAGTAGAACCATGATCTTCATGATAGAGAGTCTCCTATTTTTTCACTTTCATATACTAGTGGTAATTTTTCATTACAGAAATTGGCTTGTATATTCCAATGACGGGCTTCCTCAAAATGCCCTAGGTCTTCGTGAGCAAGCAAGTTGGATGCACACCCACTTAGTTTCTTTTGTTTAGCTTTCATATATTTATAGCTCTAGTGCATCCATTGCATGGCAATCCCTACTCCTAGCATTGACATCAATTGATGGGCATCTCCATAGCCCGTTGATTAGCCGCGTCAATGTGAGACTTTCTTCCTTTTTGTCTTCTCACACAACCTCCATCATCATATTCTATTCCACCCATAGTGCTATGTCCATGGCTCACGCTCATATATTGCGTGAAAGTTGAAAGAGTTTGAAAAGCCTAAGTATGAAACAATTGCTTGGCTTGTCATCGGGGTTGTGCATGATGGGAGCATTTTGTGTGACGAAAATGAAGCATGGCCAAACTATATGATTTTGTAGGGATAAGCTTTCTTTGGCTCTGTTATTTTGATAAGACATAATTGCTTGGTTAGCATGCTTGAAGTATTTTTTTTATGTCAATATTAAACTTTTGTCTAGAATCTTTTGGATTTAAACATTCATGCCGCAATAAAGAGAATTACATTGAAAATTATGTCAGGTAGCATTCCACATCAAAAATTCTGTTTTTATATAATTTGTGTCAGGTAGCAGGAATTAAGCTTGGGGATGCTTGATACGTCTCCATTGTATCTATAATTTTTGATTGTTCAATGCTATTATGTTATCTGTTTTGGATGTTTAATGTGCTTATTATGCACTTTTATATTATTTCTGGGACTAACCTATTAACCGAAGGCCCAGTGCAAATTGCTGTTTTTTTTGCCTATTTCAGTATTTCGCAGAAAAGGAATATCAAACGGAACAAAACCTTCGCGAGGATCTTTTTGGAACAAACGCAATCCAGGAGACTTGGAGTGGAGGTCAAGGAAGCAGCGAGGTGGCCATGAGGTAGGGCGGTGCGCCCAGGGGGTAGGCGCCCCCCACGCTCATGGGCCCCACAGAGCTCCATCGACCTACTTCTTGCGCCTATATATATACTCTTATACCCTGAAAACATCCAGGGGAGCCAGGAAACCACTTTTCCACTGAGGCAACCTTCTGTACCTGTGAGATCCCATCTGGGGACCTTTTCCAGTGATCTGCCGGAGGGGGATTCGATCACGGAGGGCTTCTACACCAACACCATAGCCTCTTCGATGATGTGTGAGTAGTTTACCATAGACCTTCGGGTCCATAGTTATTAGCTAGATGGCTTCTTCTCTCTCTTTGGTTCTCAATACAAAGTTCTCCTCAATGTTCTTGGAGATCTATTCGATGTAATACTTTTTGCGGTGTGTTTGCCGAGATCCGATGAATTGTGGGTTTATGATCAAGTTTATCTATGAACAATATTTGATTCTTCTCTGAAATCTTGTATGCATGATTTAAATATCTTTGCAAGTCTCTTCGAATTATCAGTTTGGTTCGGCCTACTAGATTGATCTTTCTTACAATGGGAGAAGTGCTTAGCTTTGGGTTCAATCTTGCGGTGTCCTTTCCCAGTGACAGTAGGGGCAGCAAGGCACGTATTGTATTATTGCCATCGAGGATAAAAAGATGGGGTTTATATCATATTGCTTGAGTTTATCCCTCTACATCATGTCATCTTGCCTAATGCGTTACTCTGTTCTTATGAACTTAATACTCTAGATGCATGCTGGATAGCGGTCGATGTGTGGAGTAATAGTAGTTGATGCAGAATCGTTTTGGTCTACTTCACACGGACGTGATGCCTATGTTTATGATCATGCCTAGATATTCTCATAACTATGCACTTTTCTATCAATTGCTCGACAGTAATTTGTTCACCCACCATAATTTATGCTATCTTGAGAGAAGCCAATAGTGAAACCTATGGCCCCCGGGTCTACTTTATATCATATAAGTTTCCGATCGACAATTCTAGTTTACTGTTTATTTTATTTTGCAATCTTTACGTTTCAATCTATACAACAACAATACCAAAAATATTTATCTTATTATCTTTATCAGATCTCACTTTTGTAAGTGACCGTGAAGGGATTGACAACCCCTTTATCGCGTTGGTTGCGAGGTTCTTGTTTGTTTGTGCAGGTACTAGGCGATTTGCGTGTAGTCTCCTAATGGATTGATACCTTGGTGCTCAAAAACTGAGGGAAATCCTTATGCTACTTTGCTGCATCACCCTTTCCTCTTCAAGGAAAACCAATGCATGCTCAAGAGGTAGCATGCAACGACTGCGGCTATGGCCATGGAGGAGGCCGAGGTGGGGGACGCTGGGATAACTGCGACCCCCGCCAGGACTGGCGCGATCAGCCTCATGAGGATCACTGGAAAGGCCAGCCTCGCGAGGCCCCCTAGAGGGATCAACCTCGTGAGAGCCGTCCTTAGGGCAACGCTAGTCTTCCTCCGCTACCGCCACCACCAAGGAGGAATGACGACCACCACCAAGATGATGGGGCCATGGGCTTTCAAGTGACCCGTGCCATTGCTTGCATCCTAGGTGGCGCTCAGGCCCCCGCCTCCCATCGCATCTTCAAGCAGTTCGCTCATGAGGTGAACATGGCCCTCCCCAAGCTCGAGGCGGCATGTCCGTTCAGGTGGTCCAAGTACACCATCACCTTCGACTCTAATGACCAGCTCAAGTGTGCGTCCACAGCCGGCGTGCTCCCGATGCTCTGCTCGCCCACCATCAGCAACGTTCTTGTCACCAAGACACTTATTGATGGCGGCGCGGGGCTCAATGTCCTCTCTGTCAAGACGTTCGACACGCTCCAGGTGTCGTACGACCAGCTTCAGCCTACCAGGCCCTTCTCGGGGGTGACCGACGGCTCCACTGTCCCCATAGGGCAGATCCGCCTCCCCGTCACCTTCGGCAAGCGTGACAACTACCACACCGAGCTCATCGACTTCAACGTCACCCACATTCGCCTCCCATACAACGCCATCCTTAGATATCCAGCTCTGGCCAAGTTCATGGCTGCGACTCACCACAGCTACAATGTCCTCAAGATGCCGGGGAGCGGCGACATCATCACGATCGTCTGCGACGAAAAGGATGCGGTGTGCTCCCTCGAGCGCGCCTACCAGGCTGAGGCGGTCGAGAACCCGGATGACGAAGGCGCCGTCTACCCCCCGGAGGCATCCCCAAGAAGAAGAAGCATCAACTCCGTCGAGGATCTCAGGAGGATGGGACGTCTGACGATCATGCCTCAGGTCTCACGCCCACTGATGGGGTGCCTTCCCCTCTCGCATAGGAAGGCGCACCCGGCGCCCCTCTCAGGTTAGGCTTGGGGGCTCTCCTCTGGAGGGCCTCCGACCCGGCCAACGTTGCGAGGGAGGCGTTCGGAGAAGAGCACAAGGCGCGAGGCGCCAGGCGCTCAGGAATTCATCACCAAGGCAATCGAGGAGCTTCGGGAAGTGAGAGCCATGCAAGGCGAGTGTCGCCTTGCTCCACCGAGTGCAGCTCCCTCCCCTGGCGAGGGCAGCGAGTTGCGTGCCTGCGTTAACATCCCAGGGCTCAATAGAGCCATGTCTCAGGAGCTCTTCTGGCCGTCCCATGTTGGCCGGTGCGAGGGGCCCCCCTGCACAACTACGTTCGTATGCCTTTCGGTCCGTCGAGCATGGCTGCTGCGCACCAGCGCCGCATGCGGGCCGTCCTGGAGGCTCACGAGGCCAGTGCAAGGCGGTCCAGACGGAGGAGGTGACGGACCCTCGCGAGCCCCCGAGCCTCCAGAGCCTCACGAGGCTTAGGAACCGGACCACTCGTGAGGAACGACTTCTGTGGCACGCGCCTTCAGCAACTCCAACACTTCTTCAGCAACAGTGCCAGGTGACACTTTTTGGTTTGTTCAATTTGGGGCGCCCCTCGGGAGGCATTATCCCCAAGCCGTATGGGTCCATCCCTGCGGCATGTATCATTTTTCGCATATATCAAAACTGGCCTTACCCTCTCATGAGTTGCTTTATGTCATCACCTGCCTATCTAGTGCTTCGTCGCCATGAACATTGTACGCCCTTGCAAACCCGCCCACGACCGCCTCATGATTAAGGACTAGCACGGCATCTGTGCTCGGGTCCGTCCTTGCAGTGTCGCTAAACCCAAGTGGCTGAGCTCTGTCTCGCGGGCCAGCTCCCATGCACATCACCTCCCATGGTCCTTGGTGCCTTGTTCTCGCATGAGCTAATCAAGAGCGGGTAAGTTAGGGAGCACGACCCGGTGCCGCGCGTCGTGGGAGCCGCACGCCGGTTGTCTTTCTTCAGGATCTTCGCATGAGAAGACTGGGCACGACGTCTATGCTCGGGTCCGTCCCTGCAGCGTCGACAAACCCAATAGTTGAGCTCTGTCTGGCGGGCCGGCCCCGTTCACGTCACCCCTGGGGTCATTGATGTTTGTCCTTCTCATGCGATATCCTCCGGAGATTCACTCGGCGTAGGCTACCTAAACATCTCACAGGACCCTTGCAAATGTTCCGAACCAAAATTCAGGTGCAACCCGCCTTGAGGTAGGGCCTCGTGAGTCCTGCGCTGGCTCACGAGTGCCCATATACACCTCCTCCAGTCCTGCCGTGCAAGCCACGTGCCAGGATGGGGCTTTACATGCCCCGGAGTCTCCCTCAGAGGGAGCTCCCACCCACATACCAGTGGAATCCCCATGCTCTGTGCTGGCGGATGACATGGTCGAGGAGCGTCTATGCCCATGCAAGAGCGGAAGCACTATGCTCCGCGCTGGTGAATAAACAATTGAGGGCACCCTAGCGGCTGTAGTAACCTCAGGAGAGCCACCACGCTCGCTGCTTAGCCTCACCGCACCGCTTTCCCCTCGGGAGGGTCACACGAGGGGGTTGGGCACGGGGGCTACGCTCAGGTCACACCTGGCATACACCACCTACCTGGTCTTCTCGTGTCCCTCCCGAGCGAAAGCTCGACGAGGAAAGGTATGGAGAGCTATTCGTATGTCAAGGGGGGCCCCTGAGCATCGCGACTCAGGGGCCTCACTGGTCATGTAGCCCCTCACCCCTTGGTCTCGTCCTGGTGATCCGGACGCGCCAATGGCGACTAAGGTATGCGCGGGGCCGGGCCCTGCCGATGTAGAACGCTAAAAACGATGCTCACGTTTCCTTCCCGAGGGTTGTTCGTACGTCAAGGGATACCCCTGGGCATCGTGGCTCATGGGCCTCACTGGTCACGTAGCCCCTCATCCCTTGGTCTCATCCCAGTGATCCAGACGCCCCAACGGCGGCTGAGGTATGCGCGAGGCCGGGCCCTACCGATGCAGAACACTAAAGAAAACAGAAAGGAAATCCTGAAATTCTTGCAAATTATTACAAAACATATTTTCTCTTAAAACTCAAAGCAGAAGTTCTCACACCTCCACAAGGCACGGTAAATGTCAGAGGGTTAAAATAGGAGGAAGCGCCGCCTTCGAACCTCTTCTTCAGCCTTGGACGCCGCCGTCACTCACCTGGGGGGAGGGGGGCGTCGTCGACAATGTCGCCGCCGTCCTCGCCACTGGCCCCGGTCGTGGGGTCAACACAGAGGAACTTCTGCAGCAGGGCCTCCACCTGCTTCTCCACAGCCTCGGCGACAGCATCGGGGAACTCAGGGGCCAGAGGCTCGAGCTGTGCGCCATGGTTGAATCTTGGGTCCCGAAGGTGGAGGTGGCTGAAGATGTGCGTCATGGCTGAGGTACAAAGTGCGCAGCTCCCCCCCCCCTCCACCATGGCACCCATGCCGGCGACGATGCCCTCGAGCGACATGGCGAGCTTGTGGAGCAACCTGGCGAGGCCCTCCTCCGTACTAGCCAACGGTTCCTCATACCCTTCCCTGTAAAGGGTCTGCAATGTCGTGCGGGACCTCAGCTCAAGGGAGATGAAGACGCCGCGCCCCGCGGCGGCCGCCTTCTCAGCCAGGGCGAGGGACTTCTCCCTGGCCTCCAGCCGGGCCTTCTCCACGGAGACAAGCTTGGCGTGGGATGCCTGGGTCGTCTCCATCTCCTCCTTCACCTTCCCCAGGAGGCTCCGCTACGTGGCCTGTTCCTGGGCTGCCTGCTCCAGCTCGGCGTCGCGGTCGGCGAGCACAGTCTCCCGGGCCTTGAGCTCCTCCTCCTGCTCCTCAAACCGATGGGTGCGGGCGGCCTGCTCATCGCGGAGGGCCTTCAGCTCGGCCTCCATCGTGCGACAATGCTCCTTGGCAGACGCTGCGTCAGTCAGCGCTGCATCGAAAGCCACTGTGGCCTCGCCGGCCTCCTTCCCGCCCTTCGTGATGGCAGCCTCGGCTTGACCCCAGGCCGCCTTGATGGACGAGTCAGCCTGAAGCCACCCAGAGATCAGCCTCAGACGCCCCGATATCACGGCCAGTCGGCATCTTAAAGATCAGTCTGGAGCCGGTCCAGCGCGACAAAGGCCTCCTCCAAAGCACCAGGCATGGCAGAGGAGCCATGGTCCGCCATCGTGAGGACTTGGGGAGGAGGTGGCACCGGCGCCTGGACTGACGCTGCTACAACAACAAGGGCGGCAGGAGGCTCCGGAGCCCTCAAACCCCCTGCGGATGTGTCAGGGACCGTCACCCCGGAGTCTATTGAGCCACGGAAGCGGTCTCCTCCCGAGGCCTCGCTCCCGAGCTTCGAGGGGTCCGTTCCGTCATAGGCCAATGCGAGGCGGCCTCTTCTGCCCACGCCGGGGTCGCCGCGGCTGCGACAAGTCGCGTGGCCTCGGAGGCCTTGGCCTCCTCCTTATTCCTCTTCACCACCGGCTTCAGCCTGTCCACCAGGAGGAGAATATCATGAGTGCGACATCAAGGATGAAAAGAAACACAAGGTGAAGTACTTACTTGTCATCAGCGACGTACGCCCTGTTCTCGGCCAGGAGCGCGGCGCCCCCGGGCTTCTTGAATGGTGGCGACGAGCGACAAGGATGGGGCGCCGCGCGAGGGAAGGGACACCGCCTCGCCCTTCTTCAAGGTCCCTCGCCTCAATCTCCACAGAGGGGAGCCCCCGGAACTCGTGACAACCTCGGTGGAGCGCGGGGAACCCTCGACCAGATACTCGTTGGCGTCGTCATCGTCAGAGAGACCACAGAGGAGCTAGCTCTACAGGGAGGACAGCTCCCCCCACCTCCTACATGGTCGCCTTCGAGTCCTCCTCCGCCTCCTCCCCGGAGGACCCCGACACATGGGAGTTGGGCAGCTTGGGCGGCACAAGCCCCCTCTCATTAAAGACAGGCATGGCGGCGGCCACCTCCGCCTCGGCCCTCGAGAGCATGTTGTTGCCATGGGATGCAACGAGACAGATGCACCCGGAGCACTGGGTTGAGCTGCGCATCCGGAGGTAGAAGAAGTGGCGGAGCAGCGCAACAGAGGGTGCCACCCCCACGAATGCCTCACAGTAAAAGGTGAGATCGACATGAGGAGGATGGAGTTGGGATGGAGATGAAGGGCGCGAATCTGGTAATGGTCGAGGATGGTGAAGAAGAAATTGGAGAAAGGAGGGACAAGCCATGTGAAGACGCTGTGTAGGAAGAAGGGGCAGAAGGTCCTCGCCAAGGTGTCCTGCTTGGTGGAGCCGACCCGAGGCACTGCCTCCCTCCCCTCGTTGTCATTGGTCACCATCAGCGGGAGCACGGTGGCGAGGTGCTTCTCCTTGGTGATGGTGGACACACTAAGGGCCGGCTCGGGCGAGGAGGCTGAATGCGCGGAAGGAGCGGCGAGCTTTGCCTTCTCGGTTGCCATCGATGGCGAGCTCGGGGAAAGGTTCGGCACATCTGGAGGCGCTCTGAGCAGGGAGAGAAGGGGATCTGGAGCAAGACGAAGGGAAGGCAATGCAGGCTCAGCGGCAAGCGCCAGCCTTTTTGTCAGCCCAGGATGGTTATCGAGGCAGCGTGGGGAACCAGAGACGCCCATGTCCCATCAAGCGCCACGCGTCGACCAGGTCCGCAGGTGGTTGGAGCCTGCGGCGCTTCGCCCTTGCCCTTTGGCTTCACCTCAAAGCCAAGTCCGACCGCGCCCTGGGCCCGGGGGCTACTATCGGCGTTCTGGGAACCGGGGTACCCAGACTTGCCTACCTGCGGCCCATGACGTAGCTCCATCAACGGCCTGATACGACCCATCTCCAGCATCGACAAGATAAGACCCTCGCGAGGGGCCAAGCCTCGTGAGGCGGATGGCACCAAGACCTCTGGAGGGAGCAGCCTCCCTGGGCTAGCTCCTGAGGAGGGGAGATTCCTATGCAGACACTCACCTCATGAGGTTAAGATGACCCAAGCCATGGCTGTAGCGACCAGACCTCAAACAGTCTGATCTCTGTGCTCCGGTGTCATCCCAGGATCAGTAATGCTGACACCACACAGTACTCGGAGGATTTATAGCAGAGTAGCAATCACACACTTATTACATCGAGTGTCTCATAAGAGAACTTATTACAAATAATATGGCTTAAGGCCATCTAATAACGATAACAGCGGAAGGCTTGGAAGATAAGTGAGTCCATCAACTCCAACGGCATCACTGAGTATAGAACCACGACCTAAAACTCCTTAATCGTCGTCTGAAAAGTCTGCAACATTAACGTTGCAGCCCGAAAACGGGTCAGCACATGGAATATGCTGGCAAGGTAACACATAGAGAGTAATGGAATGAAACAGCTATACTATATGCATATTTGGCTGGTGGAAAGCTCTATGGTTACAGTTTTGCGTAAAGAAATTTTTTCCCAACTTCAAGGAATAAAATTTAATTACTATCATGGTGGTTGTTAAACATTGAGAATGGTTGACAGCATTCTCAATCCCAATTAAGCATCATCATTAAACATAACCGAACGAAATTAATTTAGAGTAACATGTTGAGATTCACATGAAAATCCAAGTACTAGATACTCAAGATGTCCATAACCGGGGACACGGCTAACCATGATTAGTTTATTACACTCTACAGAGGTTTGCGCACTTTTCCCCACAAGACTCGATCGCCTCCGTTTGGTTTCTCGCACTACATGGTGTTTGAGAAGACGGATGACCGAGACATAGTCTTTCAGAAGCGCTAGCACCTTACAATCGGGTAGACCGTACCACCTACACCCCCTACATCTGCTAGTCTACCACTGTAAGAGTTCGCACGACTTAGTCAACTATGCTAGAGCCCATAATAGCTTGTGGCTGCACACGGAAGTTTCTAGTATGAATAGTCTCATGATCCCTTTGAGCCTGGGTGGTGGTCCAAAAGAAAATAGGCAAGTCCTGGAATACCCAGGTGCCTCAATCCACCCAGATGTGTGTTTAAGTTGCCACCTTAGATAAACCATTAATTAACAATCTCACATCTGTCATGGATTTCACTCACCCAATCCACGTCTACTAGCATAACATGGCATAATAAGCAAACGTAGAAGTAACTCCCAAAGGTTTGATAATAACAGGTAATAGGTACTACCTCATCTACTTCCCATCCCACAATTTAATTAGATCCTAATCATGCAATGTGCGAGGATTGATCTAATGCAATAAAACTGGGTAGTAGAAAAGGTATGATCAAAGTGTTACTTGCCTTGCTGATGATCCGTGAAACCTAACGATTCGAAGTAACAGGCGGCGCACTTCGGGTATTCTATCGCAGACAAACAAACAACATACAATAAGTACTCATCTAATGCACAGGTAAAAACTCAAATAAGAGATCTAACCAGAAGGTTCAACTTAAGAACTCCGGTTGGCAAAAAGAATCAAATCGAGCGAAGCAACAAAAGACAAACGGCGAAAGAAAACAACTTCGTCCTAGTAATTTGGATCTAGGGCAAATTTTACAGTAGCAAGACCTTGTTTAAGTTGGTTTAAAGGATAGAGGATTTCGAGACGAAATCTAGGCGCTTGAATCGCCTGATTCCGATAAACGAGCGAAAAGTTAAACTAAAACGAAAATCGGATCAGGAATCGCGATCAAAAAAATCGCGGATTTAATCCGAGAAAAAGAAAAACGACGAACGCCGAAATTTTTATTCTTTTTCTCTTTTTTTCGGCATGGAAAATGAGGCGCGATGAACCTCGGGCGGCGGGATCGTCGGCGGTGGCGGCGGCGGCGGCTCCGGCGGTGCGCGTGGATTGAGGTGGGGCTGATGGGCTGGGGCGGCTCGGTGCGGCGCTATTTAAAGGCTGCCCCCGAGCGGTGTCCCGCTCGGGTACGGCCCGAAGTCGGTTCGTTTTTTTAATTATTCCGCTCGTAAGAAAAATAAAAATAAATACTAAACGGACTCCAAAAATTCCAAAATAAATTTTCACGGGCTTCTAAAATCAAGCCTCACAAGGTGAACATTTATTTGGGACCTAAATGCAATTTTGAAAAACGCACATTTTTCCTAAATTCAAAAAAAATACCGAAAAAACTCTGAAATAAAATATTATTTGATTTTTTTATTAAATCCTCAATATTTCTTTACTTTGGGAAAGTCATTTTATTCCCTCTCTCATATTTTTGTAATAGAAATAATTGATGATAAAATAAATAAAATCAAATTATCCTATTCTCAAATTTGAGAGAACTCAAAAATGAAAATAACGAAATCCCCAACTCTCTCCGTGGGTCATTGAGTTGCGTAGAATTTCTAGGATCAACCAAAATGCAAAATAAAATATGATACGCATGATGCTCTAATGTATAACATTCCAAATTGAAAATTTGGGATGTTACAAACCTACCCCCCTTAAGATGAATCTCGCCCTCGAGATTCGGGTTGGCTAGAAAATAGGTGAGGGTGGTCTTTGAGCAAATCTTCCTCTCGCTCCCAGGTGGCTTCATCCTCCGTGTGGTGGCTCCACTGAACTTTGCAAAACTTAATAACTTTGCTGCGAGTAACTCGGCTGGCAAACTCGAGGATCTTAATTGGTTTCTCCTCGCAGGTCAAATCGTTATCCAACTGAATAGTTTCCAAAGGCACTGTATCTCTCAACAGTATGTCAGCCATCTCCGCGTGACATTTCTTTAACTAAGAAACGTGGAACACATCATGTCCTCCTGACAATCCTTCAGGCAATTCCAACTTGTAGGCCACTTCTCCCATACGCTCCAAAACTCGATATGGTCCTACAAATCGTGGTGCTAACTTCCCTTTAACTCCAAAACGCTTTGTTCTCCGAAGTGGAGATACTCGAAGATAAGCTCTGTCTCCGACTTCATAAACTGTCTCCTTGCGTTTAGAATCCACATAACTTTTCTGTCTGGACTGGGCTACCTTGAGCCTATCGCAAATCAACTTCACCTTCTGTTCAGACTCTTTAATCAAGTCAGGACCAAACAACTGGCGGTCTCCAACTTCGTCCCATAACAACGGTGTCCTGCACCTCCTTCCGTACAAAGCTTCGAAAGGGGCCATCTTTAAACTAGTTTGGTAACTATTGTTGTAAGAGAACTCTGCATATGGCAAATTATCGTCCCAACTAGATCCGTAATCTAGCGCACAAGCTGACTCTCTCGGTCTGTCCATCTGTCTGTGGATGAAAAGCTGTACTGAATTCTAGCCTGGTACCCAAAGTTTCGTGCAACTGCTTCCAGAACTTTGAGGTAAACTGGGTTCCTCTATCTGATACGATACTCCTTGGAACTCCATGCAAACATACGATCCTGGTCATGTATATCTTTGCCAACTTAGCACTGGTATAAGTGGTCTTTACTGGGATGAAATGAGATACCTTCGTCAATCGATCAACTACAACCCAAATTGAGTCATAGCCTAAACGAGTCCTGGGCAATCCCGTGATAAAATCCATGCCTAGCTTATCCCACTTCCATTCGGGTATCGGCAATGGTTGTAACAATCCTGCTGGCTTCTGATGCTCTGCCTTTACTCTCTGACATACATCACAAACTGCTACATACTCCGCTCTATCCTTCTTCATTCCGGTCCACCAGAAAATATCCTTCAAATCCAGATACATCTTGGTATTTCCTGGGTGAATTGAATACGGTGAGTCGTGTGCCTCTTGCAAAATCAACTTCCTGATCTCCGGGTCATTGGGCACGTAAATACGGTCTTCAAACCATAGGGTCTCGTGCTCATCCTCACGAAATCCTTTAGCTTTTCCTTTGCTCAGTTTCTCCTTTATAGCGGCAATCTCTTTGTCAGCTTTCTGAGCTTCTCTGATTCTATCCATCAAAGTTGACTGAATCTCCAATGCTGCTACATAGCCTCTCGGAACTATTTCCACACATAGTTCGCGAAGATTTTCTGCCAACTCCTTGGGTATTTCTCCCGTCATTAATGTATTGACATGGCTCTTGCGGCTTAATGCGTCAGCTACTACATTAGCCTTTCCAGGATGATAATGCAATTTCATATCATAATCCTTGATAAGCTCCAACCATCTCCTTTGTCTGAGATTCAACTCCTTCTGTGTGAAAATGTACTTCAAACTCTTATGATCCGTGTACACCTCACAATGATTTCCAATGAGAAAATGTCTCCATGTCTTCAATGCATGCACTACGGCTGCTAACTCCAAATCATGCGTGGCATAATTCAACTCATGAGGTTTCAGTTGTCTTGAGGCATATGAAACAACTCTCCCTTCCTGCATAAGCACTGCTCCAAGTCCTCGACGTGAAGCATCGCAATACACCTCATAATCCTTGGTCTGGTCTGGCAAAATCAACACTGGTGAGGTAACCAAACGTTTCTTCAACTCCTGGAAACTAGCCTCACATTCCTCCGTCCATATGAACTTGGTATCTTTCTTCAACAACTCAGTCATAGGCTTCGCAATCTTTGAGAAATTCTCAATAAATCTCTGGTAGTATCCTGCGAGTCCAAGAAAACTCCGGATCTCTCCAACTGTTGTTGGGGCTTCCCACTTGGTCATAGTTTCAACTTTAGCGGGATCTACTGCTATACCTTCTCCAGATATAACATGTCCGAGGAATCCTACTTCCTTCAACCAAAACTCACATTTGCTGAACTTGGCATATAATTGATGTTCTCTGAGCTTTCCAAGTACCAAACGCAAAAGCTCCTTATGTTCCTCTTCATTCTTCGAATAAACCAGGATATCATCAATGAACACTATGACGAACTTATCCAAAAACTCCATAAACACTTTGTTCATCATGTTCATAAAATAGGCAGGTGCATTAGTCAGACCAAATGACATAATGGTATACTCGTACAGCCCATACCTGGTGGTAAAAGCTGTCTTCGGAATATCCTGTTCTCGAATCTTCAACTGGTGGTATCCTGATCGCAGATCGATCTTGGAAAATACCTTAGCTCCTTGCAGTCGATCAAATAGATCGTTGATCATTGGTAGCGGGTACTTGTTCTTGATCGTTACTTCATTCAATCCTCGATAATCAACAACCATCCTTAACGATCCATCTTTCTTCTCCACCAGAAGTACTGGCGATCCCCAAGGTGAAGAACTTGGGCGAATATATCCTTTATCTAGTAACTCCTTAATCTGCTTCTTAATTTCCACCAAATCCTTTGCTGGCATCCTATATGGTCTCTTTGATATTGGACCTGTGCCTGGCAATAGCTCAATCAAAAACTCAATATCTCTATCCGGTGGCGTGCCTGGCAACTCCTCTGGAAATACATCAGGGAAATCCCTTACCACTGGTACTTCCTCCTGCACAACTCCTGTTAGGCAATTTACTTGAGTCCTCTTTGGCACATGCCGGGATACATACTTGATCCTTCTCCCTTCTGGGGTGGTAAGCAAAATTGACTTACTACCACACTCAATATTCCCTTCATACTTTGATAACCAATCCATGCCTAATATCACATCCAATCCTTGAGATTCCAATACTATTAGGTCCGAGGGAAAAACTTAGTTACCAATCCTTAATGGTAACCGATCACACCATAGACTAGCCACATACTCTGCTCCGGGCGAGGTTACTAACATGGGTGACCTAAGGGCTTGGGTTGGTAGGTTATACTTATCCACAAATCCCCTGATTCTGATTCTGGACTAACAACTGCGTCAATGTGTTCTGCTGCTGGATCAACTAGGTGAGCTCCGGTGGAAAGGCAAATCCGGGGTCACGTCTTGGAGGCATCTGAGGGTTTAGAAAATATGAGATATAAGAATAGAGGGGGTCTAAAGAGAAAACACTACCCGTATGCAAATGAGGCAAAACAAACAATTCACTTCAATCAATCAAACAAAGGCATACAACCGATCTATCTATCGCAAAAGTGCTCAGACTACTATATTTACATGGTGGACTACTACTACTGACGAGGTGGTCTACTAGAAATATTCTACGGTCGTTGACTCCATAATATCTGCTCCAGCTTCATCAACATAGTCATCATCGCTACTATCTGCTTCCGAGTCGGTGCCGTCGATGATGATGTAGTCTTCCGGGCTAATCTCCTTGGGTTCTTCGTCTTCATCTACTGGCATAGGGTCTCCCATAAATATTCCAATCTTCTTGATTAGGTCGTCATTCTTCTCCACCAATACTTCAATTTCTTCTTCATAATCTTCCCGTGTAGCCTTGAGTTCTTCCTCCAGTTCCTTGATTCTAGTCTTAGCCTTCTTCAGATCTATCATGTCGGCACACATCTGGTTCTCCTGTCATCGAATGTGCTGGTTTAACTCCTGGATAAAAGTTGCGATTGACCTATCCTTCCTGGTGCTGATCATCTCCCAGTGTTCATCTCGGCGCCCACAAATCTGGTAGATAGTATCCTTGAGATCCTTGCGGTAGACTTCTCCAATGCGTCCCATGGCGATGTGAGCTGCCATGCTCTTTCCTAGACTCCAAGTTGGTGCATCAGAAGAAAACTCTATGGGCTCAGTGACTGGCATGAACGTCCTTCCTGGAACTTGAACGTGAATCATCCAGCGCTCTTCTTCAGGTAAAGTGGCGTTGTAGGTTCCCGTGAAGCTTGGTACTCCTACGTTCAGGTATCTAGTGACTTCCTTCAAGTGTCGTCCAAAGGGTGTATCTTCATCCGGTTGCGTGAACTTGTTCCTTGTATTCGCCATCCTAAAGAGTAGAAAAGATGAGAGGTCAGAAGAGAAGAGAGTGAATAGTGATCTAGGTCTCTAGCCTAGTGGTCGTGTCCTACAGTCAGCGTGTGCTCTGATACCATTTCTATAGCGACCAGACCTCAAACAGTCTGATCTCTGTGCTCCGGTGTCATCCCTGGATCAGTAATGCTGACACCACACAGTACTCGGAGGATTTATAGTAGAGTAGCAATCACACACTTATTACATCGAGTGTCTCATAAGAGGACTTATTACAAATAATATGGCTTAAGGCCATCTAATAACGATAACAACAGAAGGCTTGGAAGATAAGTGAGTCCATCAACTCCGACGGCATCACTGAGTATAGAACCACGACCTAAAACTCCTTAATCATCGTCTGAAAAGTCTGCAACATTAACGTTGCAGCCCGAAAACGGGTCAGCACATGGAATATGCTGGCAAGGTAACACATAGAGAGTAATGGAAGGAAACAACTATCCTATATGCATATTTGGCTGGTGGAAAGCTCTATGGTTACAGTTTTGCGTAAAGCCAATTTTTCCCTACTTCAAGGAATAAAATTTAATTACTATCATGGTGGTCGTTAAACATTGAGAATGGTTGACAACATTCTCAATCCCAATTAAGCATCATCATTAAACATAACCCAACAAAATTAATTTAGAGTAACATGCTGAGATTCACATGAAAATCCAAGTACTAGATACTCAAGATGTCCATAACCGGGGACACGGCTAACCATGATTAGTTTATTACACTCTGCAGAGGTTTGCGCACTTTTCCCCACAAGACTCGATCGCCTCCGTTTGGTTTCTCGCACTACATGGTGTTTGAGAAGACGGATGACCGAGACATAGTCTTTCAGAAGCGCTAGCACCTTATGATCGGGTAGACCATACCACCTACATCCCTTACATCTGCTAGTCTACCACTGTAAGAGTTCGCACAACTTAGTCAACTATGCCAGAGCCCATAATGGCTTGTGGCTGCACACGTAAGTTTCTAGTATGAATAATCTCATGATCCCTTTGAGCTTGGGTGGCGGTCCAGAAGAAAAACAGGCAAATCCTGGAAACCCCAGGTGCCTCAATCCACCCAGATGTGTTTTTAAGTTGCCACCTTAGATAAACCATTAATTATCAATCTCACATCTGTCATGGATTTCACTCACCCAATCCACGTCTACTAGCATAGCATGGCATAATAAGCAAACGTAGAAGTAACTCCCAAAGCTTTGATAATAACAGGTAATAGGTACTACCTCATCTACTTACCATCCCACAATTTAATTAGATCCTAATCATGCAATGTGTGAGGATTGATCTAATGCAATAAAACTGGGTAGTAGAAAAGGTATGATCAAAGTGTTACTTGCCTTGCTGATGATCCGCGAAACCTAACAATTTGAAGTAATAGGCGGTGCACTCTGGGTATTCTATCACAGACAAACAAACAAGCATACAATAAGTACTCAACTAATGCACAGGTAAAAACTCAAATAAGAGATCTAACCAGAAGGTTCAACTTAAGAACTCCGGTTGGCAAAAAGAATCAAATCGAACAAAGCAACGAAAGACAAACGTCGAAAGAAAACAACTTCGTTCTAGTAATCTGGATCTAGGACAAATTTTACAGTAGCAAAACCTTGTTTAAGTTGGTTAAACGGATAGAGGGTTTCGAGACGAAACTCTAGGCGCTTGAATCGCCTGATTCCGATAAATGAGCGAAAAGTTAAACTAAAATGAAAATCGGATCAGGAATCGCGATCAGAAAAACCGCGGATTTAATCCGAGAAAAAGAAAAACGACAAACGCTGATTTTTTCTCTCTTTTTTTCAGCATGGAAAACGAGGCGCGACGAACCTCGGGCGGCGGGATCATCGGCGGCGGCAGCTCCGGCGGCGCGCGCGGATCGAGGCAGGGCGGCTCGGGGCGGCGCTATTTAAAGGCTGCCCCCGGGCGGTGTCCTGCTCGGGTACGGCCCGAAGCCGTTTCGTTTTTTTAATTATTCCGCTCGGAAGAAAAATGAAAAGAAATACTAAACGGACTCCAAAAAGTCTGACATAAATTTTCACGGGCTTCTAAAATCAAGCCGCACAAGGTGAACATTTATTTGGGACCTAAATGCAATTTTGAAAAACGCACATTTTTCCTAAATTCAAAAAAACACCGAAAAAACTCCGAAATAAAATCTTATTTGATTTTTTATTAAATCCTCAATATTTCTTTATTTTGGGAAAGTCATTTTATTCCCTCTCTCATATTTTTGTAATAGAAATAATTGATGATAAAATAAATAAAATCAAATGATCCTATTCTCAAAATTAGAGAGAACTCAAAAATGAAAATAACGAAATCCCCAACTCTCTCCGTGGGTCATTGAGTTGCGTAGAATTTCTAGGATCAACCAAAATGCAAAATAAAATATGATATGCATGATGCTCTAATGTATAACATTCCAAATTGAAAATTTGGGATGTTACAATGGCGACCAAGGCCAGGCGGGCGCGAGCGGGCGCAGTACAACAGGTTTCCTTTTTGGTGCTAAGGAGGCAAGCGCAGGCGCGGAGTCCCGAGGAATCAGCCAAAGGTTTCCATTTTCGTGCTACAAGACCAAGACCGCCAGGACGACAGGATGGAGGTCACCGCCGAGCCCACCACAACATGACGACCAGAAGCTTTGCAGGCGAAGACCACCTTTCGTCAGGATAAGATGTACTATTTGTCTCCTTTCAAACTTGGCTGTTGTGGGATCCCTTCCCGCCTTCATTTTGGGGGAAGAGGACCAAGGCCACTATAAATATAGGTTATCCACCACCATAGAAGGGGGATCGAACACAATCCGAACCCCCACTGGCTCACACCAACACAAGAACGGACCTCCGGAGGTAGTTCTTCCTCTGTACTAGTTCATCCTCAGCCTACCGAGAGGCCAATCCACCACAAAGCAGGAGTAGGGTCTTACACCGCAAGGTGGCCCGAACCTGGGTAAACTGCCGTGTCTCTTTCCTCTCCCGTTCATCGAGCTAGGATGTGAGAGCGTCGAGTTGGTAGGCTAGGGAGATTGTGTTCTTCGCACGCACCCCAGAGTTCGAATCTTTCTTGGGTCTGCGGAGCCCTAAATCCGAGGGAAATACTTATCTCTACTGTACGACTTCACCCTTCCTCTTCGGGGGAAATCCCAACGCAGCTCACAAGTAGCACTAACCATTGTTGGACATGAGCATGCAATAATTTTGTCAGGCCATTGTGTTGTTTGAGAGCTAACTCCTATCGTCCTATGTTGAGGACTCCAGCCTCCGATGGACGAGTACATGCGTCTGGATTCACATGTCCTTGAGCCAATACCTGCTAGGCATCCTCCATCTGTGCTAGCGGTGCCTAATACTATTTCTAGTGCTACACATAAGGCAACCATCAAGGTCGGAAAGGCAAAGATGATTAGGAGGGGGAACTCAGTGAAATGGCAACCATTCCTATCCGCCCTACAAGATGTGTCAGCTCATACCAAGTGGGGTGACGACAGACATGGGCTTCAAGGAGGTGCACTGGAACTCTGGTGCCAAGAGGTTGTTTGAGTTATACGTCCAAGAGGTCACCTCGACCCTAGTCTACAATGACCTTAGGAAGTGGAGAGCCAAATGGATCCAAGTGACCAAGTTTAGAGACCTTAGTGATGCACAATAGGATTAGGACACCTACACAATCCTGTTGGAGTTAGAGCACTGCCGAGTCCACACTGCGGTTAGCTCACATACCACTTGTTTAAGCTTGTCTAACATGCCAATCACAACTAACCATGCTATGTCCATTTCTTAGGACAACCCAAGGACGCATGTGCCTCAACATTTCCATACAGAACTACTCGTAGATGAAAAAAAATCTTCTCATATGAGCTAGATACTGGCAAGCATGGCATGAGCTGGAGTGTCTTGGTTTACCTATTCCTGAACATCCAAACACCCAGGAGTCAGAGACCATTGTCCCTGATAATCCCGAGAAGGATGCTAATCATGTTCATGTGCTTGATATGAAGAGGAAGAGGGGCGGCTTGGCGGACGTGGAGCTAAGCGTCTTTAGCAGCATGACTAACAACATCAAGGAGGTGGCAACCACCATTAGGGAGAGCAAGCCAGTCGATGTCTACCCTTCCCTATAGACACCATCATGAAACAAGGTGGCTTCAGTCTAGAGGCTCTGATGGTGGCTCTTAGCAACATGCTGGACAATAGGGCACATGGTCTTGGGTTTGTTGGATGGGGGACCCCCATAGGGTGCTCTGGCTTAGGACCTGGTTGGGCAAGCAGTACTACTACTGTTGTTTCTGGTGGTGGTGACAACGTGTGCATGATGATCGATGATGCACATTTTGTGGTAGCTAGGGCCTGAGAATTTTCGTTGGCCTGTATATTTTGATGAGATGGTATGAACTAAACCCTCATGCTGATGGTGAACTTGCGGTGGCAGGATTACACCTTCTTTTGGACAACGACACCATAGTAGTTAGGATGAACTAGTTCTGCCTTTTGGGCACAAGATCATGCAAGCCTATGTTGATCTATTCCATATGTTGTGTCCCTTTGCATGCTTCTTGAATTGTTGCTCTTCTATCATGCTCGATGAAGTGGTATGTAGTGTACATAGGGAGGGTTCTCGGAGTTTGCAGTTCATGGCATACATGCCATGAACAAGTGACACGTTACACAAATAGCTGCTTCGAAGGGTTTAAGACGAGGCAAGAGGCAGAGGATGCTTCTCCAAGTTTTTTCTCAACCAAAAGAGCAATGTTGAAGTAGGCAAGGCTCCAGGACAGTTTAGGTTGTGTCGGATGAAAATCTTCATCATCGTTGTCTAGTTCGTCATGATTGTAGTGTTGTTTTCTTGGTGTGATTGTATGTAAGGTGCAATGAGCACTTGTTAGGGTGGTACATGGTAAGCTCACAACACATGATACAAGGTAAGTAGATCCTACCTAATGTATGCAACCAAATAACATGCACTGCATCAGTACAACCATAAGCAGGAACCTAATGCAGGGGGTAGGGGAGGAGGGATTGGTGCAATCGTGCAGGTAGGCCTTATGCAGGCTACTAAACCATGTGCACACCATGGTTTTTAGCTTGCATTTGCTCAGCCTGTCCAATGTGAGCCACATATGCAAGGAGGCAAAAAAATGGTCCAGGCTACCAAATAGGCCCTAAGTGCAGTTGAAAACTTATAGTTTAGAAAATGTTGAAACATGAAATATACATTTAAAAAGTGTAGTTGGGAAATTACATCGAGAATAATGTAGTTGAAACCCACAATACAATTAATAAATTACAATTGAAATACACGACACAACTAAAGAGTTTAGTTAAACATGCTAATGCAGTTTCAACATGTGAAATGCAACTAAAACATGCGACACAACTGAAAATGGAACTAAACCACCTACAACATCGTTAACTGCCTGAAAAAATACAGCTAGAGCAACTGCATTGCAATCTACTTTATGGAAAAATACAGTTAAGCCAACCATGTCAAAGTTTTTAGCAGTTTTTATGGAGTAACGTTACCAATTTACAATTGGCATATTAACCCAACCATGCCAAATTGTTTATGAGTGGTAGTTTTTATGAAGTAAACATTACCAATTTACATTTGGCAAACTAATCCAACTTCGTGATGGTGTCTTGAATTAGGGGGTGCTATGTTGGATATATTCCCTTGAGGCAATAATATTGTATTATTATATTTCCATATTTATAATTAAGAGTTTATATTCCATGCTATAAGTGCCATGATGCTGGAATATGTGATTCAGTGGAGAACTCATATGCATGCATGGAATGATAACCGGTAAAATATGATTCCCAGTCTCGCCTCTAAGACTAGCGCAAATGTTGTTGGTGATCATGTTTTCCGGATCTTAGGATACCGCTAAGTGTAACAATAGTCCTAAAACAACTTTGCGAATATCGTATTGAATCGACCCAAATTTGTTTATTATACTTTGAGATAATATCTTCAGAAGTCAATTGTTATAACATAGAGTGTTAACATGTAATTTAATTCCTTAGACCATGTGAGTATCGCAGTCACTTCTTACTGTGCGATGAACTTTGGGTTTGCTCAAACGTCACCTATATCACGGTGATCATAACGACAACTTACAGGTTCATCGGAAAGTTTGGCAAGGACTAGATAGCTCAAGAGTGGGATTTGCTCCTCCGATGATGGAGAGATATTTTAGGTCCCTTTTGGTGTGAAGGCATCTACCATCGTCTGGCCATACATAGGTGACAATGTCACGAGGATGACAGAACATGTCAACGAGAAAGAAGAACAAAACCGATAACGAGGAGACCGGTATAGTGAGCATGTGTATGACTCAAGAGGATACCGATATATCTCACCTCCGGTTTTGTAAAGTATTGGTAAACAAAGGGAATACTACATGGTAACCAAAGGTTCACTCGAATGTCATTCATGTACTCATAGGGATCGATATGGACGTCCACGGTTCCCCTATCGATCATTGAACAAAACGGGTTTTGTTCATGTCTATGTTTTACCAAACCTACAGGTTCACAAACTCAAGGTAATCACAATCTACTAAGTGTTAGTAGGACAGGAGTAATGAGAAAAAATATTTATGAAATAGTTTCATTAATATTCAAAATATTTTCGAGAGGAATCGAAATCGTTTGGGGTCACCGGAAGGGTTTCAGAGTTTACCGGGTAATACTTATAAACTATATATAGGTGGAAATAGTTTCCAGTGATGTTAATATTAAAAGGCTCTAAATATGATTATGAGGCTATTATATTTATTTAAATATTAACGGGCCTAAAGAGGCCAAGTGGTGGAAAGTTACTTGGGCCACATGGGCCCAATAGGAGGTGGTGCCCCCTTCCCACTTGGGGAAGGAAGGGGGAGGCCGAATTGGAGGGAGAACCCCCCTTCTCTTAGATGAGCAAAGGGGGGAAACCTCCTCCCATGTGTGGCGCCCCCTCCCCTCCTCCAACCTATTTACACTAGAGGTTTTGGCACTTTGTAATACACAAGTTTTGGAGCCTCCTCTAGTTCTCTAGTTATAGTTATAATTGATCCAGTTAGAGCTAAACCTAGACCCTCTAATCCTCATAATTAGAATTCCAGTGTGATTCTAATCCCCTCCCTCTAATTCTCCGGCAACTATTAGCTTTGGATGGCGAAGCGCTACCGGATCACGAAGACCGTATGCTTGCAATATGTAGAGGTACCGTGCTTTTAGTCTTTTGTTCCAGGGATCGTTCATCGACGGTTCGAGGGAATGAAGTACGATCTACACTGACTCACTTTTTCCGCTATAGCTCGGAGTTGGCAACGATCCGATCGAAGCTATTATTGCATCTTCATAGTGTTCCTGGTTGATCGTAGGGCAACTTTTTTTGTTCTCTACAATGTTTCCCAATAGTGGCATCTTGAGTGGTTCTATGAGTAGATGCAGATTTTGATCTAGATCACATGTGGGTGTGAGGGTTTGCGTTCTTGCGATTATTTCCTCAAGTGGTGCTTCGGCTCAGTTCATTGATGACATGGTGTAGCCAGAGTTCTAGCAATCAATCGGCTCTAGTTCTTAGCGATCTGCTAACAGTACTTTGGGATTCATCATAGTCAAGAATAGTGAACTGTCGCAAACACGAGTGGGCAATGAAGATGTCCGATCTTCTAGAGAGTCACGCATATTGATGAAGTTTAGTGTGGGGATAGAGATTTTTAATTAAGTCTCTTCCCTTACTCACCCCAAAATTTAATCTAGCAACAAGAATTATTTCCTTGATGGTGGACGTAGGTAGCTAGAGTTACCCAGAAATCCTAGAAACCACGTAATTAAAATTTTCCAAACAGATTAGAGGACGTCTAACTTGGTTTTGCAGGATGCATGTGATGTACTATAGCCTTCATCATGATAATGAGTTTATGTATGAGATGGTTATATGTTGTAATGTTAAGTGGCCTGCGTGTCACAGTACACCATGATGGCTGGAGCCAAGGGATTACCCTTTTTAATGACCTGCGTGTCAACCTTGTTATTTGTTCAGCAGAAGTAACATAGAGGACCACGGAGCATCACTAGGCGTGATGGCTCGTGCCCGCGTCAGTATTTTTCCAGAAGAGGAAGGGATGATACAACACAGCTACGGTAGGTATTTCCCTTAGTGATGAGACCAAGATTATCGAACCAGTAGGGGAACCAAGCAACACTATGTAAACGGTACCTGCACACAAAGAACAAATACTTGCAACCCGACGCGTAAGAGGGGTTGTCAATCCCTCACGGGTAAAAGATAGATTGGTTTGTAGTAGATTGGATAAATAGATCTCGCGTAAACGCGAAATAAAATAAATAACAAAAAATTGCAGCAAGGTACTTTTGGGTTTTTGGAATAATAGATCTGAAAATAGAAGTGGCAAATAATAGATTGGAAAGCAAATATGATAAATAATAGACCCCGGGGCCGTAGATTTCACTAGTGGCTTCTCTCGAGAAAAATAGCATACGACGGGTAAACAAAATGTTGTTGGGAAATTGATAGAACTTCAAATAATTATAACGATATCTAGGCAATGATCATTATATAGGCATGTAACATCCCAAATTTTCAATTTGGAATGTTATACATAGGACATCATATTGCATATCATATTTTATCACATTTCATTTTGTGATCCTCGAAATTCTAAGCAACTCAAGGACCCACGGAGAGAGTTGGGGATTTCACTGTTTTCATATTTGAATATTCTCAAATATCGGAAACAAGGATCATTTTAATTTTATTATTTTTCTCTCCAAAATATTTCAAATTAAAATATATGAGAGGAGATAATATGACTTCTCCAAAATAAATGAGATATTGGAGGGAAAATGTTAAAATCAAATAAATATTTTTTTTGGATTTTATTGCTATTTTATTCGAATTAGAAAAATATGCATTTTTAAAAATTGCAATTTTAGGCCAAGAAAATATTCACTTTGTTCTAAATATTCTATTTAGATGGGGAAAATTTGTTTTGGCATTTTTAGATTTTTATTTTATTTTTTAGGATTTTTCCGGCGGAATATTTTTTTAAAAAAAGTCAACCGACCTAAACGAGCCGTGACTGACCCGGACTCCTGCCGGGCGTGGCTTTATAAGCCGCCGCCCGAGGCCCCCCAGCCCACCAAGCCGCCCCGCCCCGAAACCCTAACCCTAGCGCGCCACCGTTGCCGCCGGAGCCGCCACCGCCGTTCGCCGGACCCGTCGTCGTTTTTTTCCGGTTTAGGTAAAAACCGTTTGTTTGTTTTAAACCCTAGATGCTTTTTTTATTTTTATCGGTTCGGTTTTCGATGGTTTATTTATTTAGCGAACATTCGTTCGTTCGTTCATTCTAACGAACGCTATTTGCCGGTCAGGTTCAGACAGTGAACCTTCGTTCCTTAGTCTTTTATTTTTATTTTATTTTCTGTTAGGGACCTATCAGCGATTATTTTTATCGCAGATTAGCCCCTGATCTTCAAACGCTCGCTGTTTCTTAACCGTTTGTCCAAATCCAGTGAAACCAACGCCAAAATCTTCGTCTCGAAACCCTCCTTCTGTTTAATCAACTTGAACAAGGTTTTGACAAATTAAAATTTGGTTGCAAGCAGATTTGTTTTCGAAGTTTTTTTGGCCATAGTTTCAGTTCCGTATCTCTGATTCGATTGATTCTTTTTGCAAATCGAACCTCTTCCGTTGAACTTTCCATTTGGATCTTCTTATTTGAAGTTTTTCCCTTGCACCTTTGCTTGAGTGCTTATGTATGCTATTGTTTATTTGCGCTAGAATTCCCGGAGTACGCGGCGTGCTACTACGAGTCACTAGATTTTGCGGATCATCAGCAAGGCAAGTAACACTTTGGTCATATCCCTTTTACCTAGTTTTATGCATTAGTTACAACCCTCAAACATTGCATGAGTAGGATCTCTTAACTTGTGGGTTTGGGAAGTAGATGATGAGGTAGAACCTATTACCTTTTTTATTATCAAACCCCGAGAGTTACTTCTATGTTATGCTACTTATTGCCATGCTATGCTCGTAGACGTGGATTGGGTTTGAGTGTATCCATGATAGATGTGAGATTATTAATTAATGGTTTACTTAAGGTGGCTACTTAAACACACATCTGGGTGGATTGGTTGCGGGCACCTGGGATATACCAATGATGTCCTTTTTGGTTCGCCACCCAGGCTCAAAGGGATCATAAGATTATTCATGCTGGAAACTTCTATGTGCAGCCACATGCCATTATGGGATATAACACGCCGGGTGTCACGCTACAGTAAACTCCTATTACTGGTGCCACGTCATCATAATTATTTTTGCTAATCTTCACTTTGATCCAAACCCACTTATAATCCAAATTTAAAATAAAATCAAAATAATTTTTCTTTAAACAACGAAACAAAATTGTTTACATTATTACATAAAATCCCAAAGTATTTTCCATATAGAAAACAAACCCATTTGGATTACGAAATTGACTCTAGCAATATTTAAAGTGGATCATTAACAATTAAGTCGTCCATTTAAATCCAAATATAAATTTAACTAATTGCAAATGCCCTTAAACTTTTGTTCAGTCCTAGAATATTGCATAGCATTTTCTTTGTACAAAGTTTCATAGTTAACAAACTTCATTTGATCAATAAGCTATTTAAAGAACAGTGGCTACTTATTATTTAAGAAAAGGAAAATGGGAGAGGTCTGTATGCACTTTAGCCCATTAGAAACAGTAGCAGCCCAGCCCACCTCTTGTATCCTTTAACCACACGTACAGGAGGCAGAGGACCTGTGCGTGGCGCACATCCAAGCCGACGTGGTCGCCGATGCCGCCGTGTCGGCCATCCCACGGGTCTCTAGGATGAATAAGAGCACCCAGTTCCCTCCGCGATCAAACCCTAGCCCCCTCTCGTCCAGTTCCCCTCGACCCCCTTCGCCCAGCTCGATTTGGAGCTCGAGAGGTCCACGGTGACCACTGCCTCGTCGTCGTTGCCGCGGCCGTCGTCGTCGCTGTCGCCGGAGAAGGCGTCCAGGAGCTCCCCGGCCTCGTCCACGTCGACTGCAAGCGCCAGATCAGGCTCATCACCCCTACACCGAACGGATCGAGCTCGCCTTCATCCTCTGCCCCGCCGGACGTTGTCGTTCGATTCGTCGCCACCGAGCCCTCCCCGAGCCCGCTACGCACCTCTGCAGGCGCACAGTGAGCTCCTCTGCTGATTCCCCTTCTTCCCCCTCGAATCCCCTCCGTTCCGTCGTTGTTCCGCCGTGACCAAAGCTCGTAGTGGCCGCCCCGAATCCCGTGTTCGTCGCGTCCAGCCCACGCCTTCGCCGCCCTCTGGCCAGGCCCCGTGCGCGTGCCGCGCGCCACGCCACGCTTGGCTCGCCGTTGCAGCCCACGTCACCGCTGCCCACTACTCCCGCGTGCCCCGCGCTCCCTGACTACTGCTGTTGCGTGCGGCTTGCTTCCCGGCGGTGCCGGCTTGCTGCTCCCGCATACTGCTGCTGCTACTGCTTGCTTGCCGCCGCTACTCGTCCTGCTGCCACTACTAAACTGCTGCTCCTTGCTACTAGCGCTGCTGCTGCATCCTACTACTGCCGCTGCTTTCTGTACTTTGTAGTTACTAGCTAGCTTTTCTAGTTTTACAATGACTAACACTCTAGACAGTCCCTAAATGGTGGCTAACCAACTACTAACTTGGGCAAAATTAATATGAATAGAAAGTATACATAACAAACTCCATTTTATCCCACTGGACCAAATCCTTTCGATACCTAGATTAAATCCTATCAAAATCGCAAAATGCTTTGTTTTGTTAAAAGGGAATAGAAGTAACTCCTAGCTACGTTCTCTGTGTGTGTATTCTGTAGGTGTGTGTGATGTGTGTGTGCGTGAGTGTGTAGCCGGCCCTTGCTTAGATTAGTACTGCTTACATTAGTTTTACTAGGTGTAGTTAGTATTAATTAGTATTAAATTAGTCTAGTAGTAGATGACATGTAAGCCTCTTTAAATAAGTTAGGTTTATTTATTTGTTTGGTAAATAGTCTATGACATATGGGTCCACCTAGTTAGATTAGATAAATCTTTTGGAAATTAACAAAACAGTGACATGTGGGCCACATCCTCCCTTTTGACTAGTCAGTTTGACTTGGTCAAATTCGAATTAGATTAAATAAAAATATTTCAATTTTTTTAGAAAATACACTAAACTTTGAAAAATCATATTAAATAATTCATAAGTCAGATGAGAAACTTTTATACATGAAAGTTGCTCAGAACGATGAGACGAATCCGAATACACAGCCCGTTCGTCCGCCACACATCCCTAGCATAGCAAACACGCAACTTTTCTCCTCCGGTTCGACTATCCGAAAACGCGAAACACCTCTCCTGGTGTTCCCCCCTTTTTCGGTATCACTTAGTACTACATTAGCTCACCCCTAGCACCGCGTATTGCCATGTTATGCTTTGTGATGCTTTGATTGCTTTGTTAATTATTGTGTTCCCCCTCCGTTACCTTTTTCCGGTAAACCCCGAGACCGCGGTTGAACGAGTGATCGACTACTTCACCTTCAAGGGCCCATTTCTGTCTACAGAGCAACCAGGCAAGCCCCCTCCTTTGATCAACCCGATATTGCCTATTCTTCTCTCTACTGCTTGCATTAGAGTAGTGTAGCATGTTACTGCTTTTCGTTAATCCTATCCTGATGCATAGCCTGTCCTTACTACTACTGTTGTTACCTTTACCTGCAATCCTAATGCTTAGTATAGGATGCTAGTTTATCATCAGTGGCCCTACCTACTTGTCCGTCTGCCATGCTATACTATCAGGCCGTGATCACTCGGGAGGTGATCACGGGTATGTACTATATACTTTATACATGATACATGCGGTGACTAAAGTCGGGTCGGCTCGTGGAGCACCCGCGAGTGATTCACGGATTGGGGGCTAAAAGGACCTTTGTCCCAACGGCCCTCTGTGTGGATCTTTGTGGCGAAGCGAAAGGGCAGGTTGAGACCACGTAGGAGAGAGCTGGGCCGGGCCCTAGTCAGCGTTCGCGGTTATTTCAAGATAACACGTTTAACGAGATCTTGGTATTTGATCTGAGTCCGGCCACTGGCCTATACGCACTAACCATCTACGCGGGGACAATTATGGGCACTCGACGTCGTGGTATCAGCTGAAGCCTTTGTGACGTCAGCGACTGAGCGACGCGCGGCGGGTTGAACCGCGTAACGCAACTTCCTTTATAATGGAGGTTGCTAAGTCTGCTCTCCGGCCGCCCACGCAATGTGCAGGTGTGCAATGGGCGATGGTCCCAGACCCCTGCGCCATAAGATTTAGACCGGCGTGCTGACCTATCTGTTGTGCCTAGGTAGGGCTGCGACGTGTTGATCTTCCGAGGCCGGACATGATCCAGGAAAGTGTGTCCGGCCAAGTGGGATCGAGCGTGTTGGAAAATATGGTGCACCCCTGCAGGGAAGTTAATCTATTCGAATAGCCGTGATCTTCGGTAACATGACGACTTGGAGTTATACCTTGACCTTATGACAACTAGAACCGGATACTTAATAAAACACACCCTTCCAAATGCCAGATACAACCGGTGATCGCTCTCTCACAGGGCGACGAAGGGAGGATCATCGGTTAGGATTATGCTACACGATGCTACTTGGTGAACTTACCATCTACTCTCTTCTACATGCTGCAAGATGGATGTGGCCAGAAGCGTAGTCTTCGACAGGACTAGCTATCCCCCTCTTATTCCGGCATTCTGCAGTTCAGCCCACATATGATACCCATATTCCATTTGATACCAATGCATACATATGTAGTGTAGCTCCTTGCTTGCGAGTACTTTGGATGAGTACTCACGGTTGCTTTGCTCCCTCTTTTCCCCCTTTCTATACTCGATTGCTGCGACCAGACGTTGGAGACCAGGAGCTAGACGCCATTGTCGATGACGACTACTACTACTCGGGGGGTGCCTACTACTACGTGCAGCCCGTTGACGACGACCAGGAGTAGTTTAGGAGGATCCCAGGCAGGAGGCATGCGCCTCTTTCGATCTGTATCCTAGTTTGTGCTAGCCTTCTTAAGGCGAACTTGTTTAATTTATGTCTGTACTCAGATATTGTTGCTTCCGCTAACTCGTCTATGATCGAGCTCTTGTATTCGAGCCCTCGAGGCCCCTGGCTTGTAATATGATGCTTGTATGACTTATTTTATTTGTAGAGTTGTGTTGTGATATCTTCCCTTGAGTCCCTGATCTTGATCGTACATGTTTGCGTGTATGATTAGTGTACGATTGAATCGGGGGCGTCACATGGGCTGTGGCATAGTTGAGTAAGTTATGGGAAACCTTTCCATGATGGGCTAGCAGATGTAGGGGATAGTAGGTGTACCGGCCACCGGCCTATCTATCGGTTAATGTGACCTCTTCGGAAAGACTGTGTCTCGGTCATCCGTTTCTCAAATACCATGCAGTGCAAGAAATACAGTGGAGGAGATCGAGTCTTGTGGGAAAAAGTGTGCAAACCTCTGCAAAGTGTACAAACTAATCATGATTAGCCGTGTCCCCGGTTATGGACATCTTGAGTATCTAGTTCTTGAATTATCATGTGGATCTCATCACTCTAAATTAATTTGTTGGGATGTTAATTACTTTTAATTGGGATTGAGATGGGGTTTTACCATTTTCAATGTTTTTCAACTACCATGATAGTTAAATAAAATATATTCCTTTGTTGTAGGAAAAAATTGGCTTTTCGCAAAAACATTGTAACCATAGAGCCTCCACCAGCCATATATGCATGTAGTGATAGCATTTACTTGTTCATTGCTCTACTGTGTTGTCTTGCCAGCAGATTCCATGTGCTGGCCCGTTTCGGGCTACAACATATCATATTGCAGACCTTTCCGACGAAGAGTAAGGTGCGCTAGGTTGTTTGTCGTGCACTTAGCTATGCCGTTGGAGTTGATGGACTCACTTTATCTTCCAAGCCTTTCACTGTTATCTTACTTAGATGGCCTTAAGCCATACTTATTGTAATAAGTTCTCTTTGAAGACATTCAATGTAATAAGTGTGTGATTGCTACTCTGTTATAAATCCTTCAAGTACTATGTGTGTCAGCATTACAGGGATGACACTTATGCACAGAGATTTGACCATTTGAGGTCGGATCGCTGCAAGGCATCACGTCCAATATTAGTAGACCAACTCCTGCCTGCATCTACTACTATCGACCGCTATCCAGCACGCTTCTAGTATATTAAGTTCATGGAAAAACGGAGTAATGCAATAAGAATGATGACATGATGTAGAAAAGATCTATTCATGTAGGAATAGACCCCATCTTGTTATCCTTAATGGCAACAATCAATACGTGTCTTGCTGCCCCTTCTATCACTGGGAAAGAACACCGCACGACCGAACCCATCAGAAAGCACCTCTTCCCATGGCAAGAAAAATTGATCTAGTTGGCCTAACTAAACTAAAGATTCGAAGAATAAATACGAGGCTATGAGTTATCATGTATATAAGAGATCAAAACTCAAATAACTTTCATGAATAAAAACATAGATCTGATCATAAACTCAAAGTTCATCGAATCCCAACAAACACACCGCAAAAAGAGTTACATCAAATAGATCTCCAAAAGACCATTGTATTGAGAATCAAAAGAGGGAGAGAAATCCATCTAGCTACTAACTACGGACACGTAGGTCTACAATGAACTACTCACGCATCATCGGAGAGACACCAATGAGGATGATGAACCCCTCCGTGATGATGTCTAGATTGGATCTGGTGGTTCTGGAACTTGCAGTGGCTGGAATTGATTTTTGTCGACTCCCCTAGGGTTTCTAGAATATTGGGGTATATATAGAGCAAAGAGGCGGTGCGGGAGGCGGCCGAGCTGAGCACAACCCACCAGGGCACGCTTGGGCCCCCACGCGCGCCCAGGTGGGTTGTGCTCCCCTCTGAGCCGCCCTCTGGTACTTATTTGGCCCAACAGGTGTCTTCTGGACCAGTAAATTTATCCAAAAAGTTTCGCTGCATTTGGAATTCGTTTGGTATTGATTTTCTATGAAGTAAAAAACAAGCAAAAAATAGCAACTGGCACTGGGTATTATGTCAATAGGTTAGTCCTAAAAAATGATATAAAGTTGTTATAAAATGATTGTAAAACATCCAAGAATGATAATATAACAACATGGAACAAGCAAAAATTATAGATACGTTGGAGACGTATCAAGGCGCAGGAGAACAAAAGTATTGCCATGGTAGCAGTTTCCAAAATTATTGCCACGACAACATTTTTGGACAATTTTCATGAAGACCTCGGAGGTTCATGGAGACGTTCCTCGCACCCAGGACAATATAATATCACACTATTATGAATTTCCTGAGATGTTTATCTCTTTGTTGTTTGTATCCTTTGATTGTGCACTAGTCAACTATTAGGGTGATCAAGTAGTTAGTGCTCTTCCTTGTGTAGCAACCGTCTACAACACGTAGCTTTTCGGAGTGCATCATGCTACCATGAGTACACATGAAGGGTGAAGTGTAAGGTGGGTGAAGGTAAGACCTCACAGCAGAAACATTCAATTATCTTGAAGTTCTGACAGAAACATTCTGAGCTCGGAGCACAAAGCGTCGAAAGATGAATATGAGTCATATGGTGATATGATCGACAAGTTTGTCTACCGGTTGAAGTTCATGTCATCAGTGATGCTACCTTCAATGGTTGTGAATAAGACCAGGATCTTGAATCACTCAACATCAACTATAAGAGATATTATTTGAGTGGGAGTACAATTATGAATTAATTAAGTTTAATCACTAGTGCAATTAATTATGAACAATATCTATGTGTAGTTTGCATTATAGTTACAGAATAATGGCTCTCGGTTCCACCTTTTTCAGTTGAAATTGATTAGCTGTTTTCATTATTTGGTTGAATCTTTACGATTGGTAAACATAATGAGAGAATTGTCCTCTAAAGTTCCAAGAAGGATTTTTTCCTATTGCATGTTTTCAATACTCTTCCACAGAAGCCGTGGATGATGAGACTCACGTCCTTCGATCCAACAGACTAGAATCCTATTACGATCTACTTGCTTCCAAGAAAGCCGAACTTCAAAGTGTTTGGGAGAGTCATTTGATATTCTTGGAACCAAAACTATTTTCAAAAACAAACAAAGGCTAAAAACCATGTGAATTCTAAAGAAGTGTTTGCTTGCAAGTTCCTGTGAAGCGTTCAACTATGTTTAAAGACTGAAATGCATAGGATTTGGAAGAACATCAGTCAAAAGTTGACGGTGAGAATTTAAAGAGAAAGAACAAATCCGAAGGATGTGACGATACTTCCATGCCTAGGGAAGTTTGGGGCTCACGCCACTCTTAAAGTTGGATGCTTCTTCTGTGAGTAGGGGAAATATTGGAAGTAAAACTGTACAAAGTATAAAGGCAGAAAGAAAAGAAGACTGGAATGTCCAGCTCAGGTATGAATGTCATACAAGTTATAAGATGTAGAGAAAGTTGGTCAAGTAAAATGTAATTCTTGGGAATTGTGATTAAATTGTTAAAAGTTGATCACTAGGATATCGAATCGATTGCATGTTGTTGCGAATCGATGCAAGAATTACTATGTCCTAATAGCCAACAAATAATGATGTTAAAATATCTGATAGAAACTTTGTAAAAGTTATGATACTTTTTCATTAACATATTACCTCTGTATTTATTGCGATAATTCATTTTAGAGTTTTGTACACTCTAGCTCATTGCATAGAAGTTGCAAGGAGGTTGTTCATGAGAGAAAAATAGTTGTTTGATATAATGAAAAAAAGCCATACTCCTATTGTGAATAGGATGTAAGTTATGAATATCGATTGTAAAATTGAACATCCATAACACTGACGCTAAATGTCGCAAGACTAAGAGAATACCACATATGTGTGGCACTTCATTTGGTCACATTGGAGAAACCCGCATGGAGAAATTCCATAGTGCAGGATTTTGAAGTCATCTGATTATGAATCATCCGACACTTGCAACTTTTGTCCAAATAGTGAAGTAAACTAAAATACTGTTCACATGCCATAAAGAACGCGCAATAAAATAATTGGAAACATGCATATTGATATGTGTAGTCAAATAGGTGTTGTTGTAAGCAGTGATTTATCTATCTTCAATGATGACTCAAGTAGATACTCATATTTACTTCATGAGACATAAATCCTAATTCTTTGAAATGTTTCAAAAAAAAATATCAGAATGAAGTACAAATTATTGTAACTTGAAAATTATTTTTCTACAATTGGATTGCAGAAAGGAATATTTGAGTCACAAATTTAGCGATTATCTGATGGGTTGTGAAAAGTGTTTATTAACTTGCACCTCGTGGAACATCACTCGGATTGTGTGTCAAAATAGATGGAATCGAACCATGTATGACATGGTGAGATCAAAGATGACATTAAATCAATTTGACAATATAATTTTAATGTGATACTTTAGAGAACGTGGCTTTTACACTGAAAAGAGCGCCATCAAATCTGTTGAAGTGACACCATATAAGATATGGTATGGTATGCCAAACCATTTGGTCTTTTATTAATATTTGAGAATATAAGACATAAGTAAAAATGTTTACAAGTTTATGTCCCAAGTAAGATAATTGCTACTTTGTTGGTTATCCCAAATAGTTGGATTTCCTCTATCACTACGCCGATGCAAAGTGTTTTGCCATAGAGTGCGGTAAATTTCGAAGAACGTGTTTTCTGAAAAAGAGTGAGTGGGAGAACAGTGCAACTCGACGAGATTACAAAATCTTCGTAATCAGGTCAAAGAAAAGAAATGCTAGAAGTGGTTCTAGCTAGTACTCCCTACTACAACTGATACAGAAGCCTCAACATGAGATATAGAGACTTCAGTGAAATTTGCAGCTGAACTATATAGGTTGGGCAAATTCATGCAAACCTTGATGGTGTGCTGACTAGATATTGTTGAACAAACAGTGAACCTATAATACACAAGGAAGCGTTGATGGGCCCTGACTCTGTTGTTGGCTATAAGCCAAAATAATCTAAGATAGTATCCATATACACAACTCAAGGTTAGAACTTGATGAAACCTCCAGAAGACATAGAGTCTAAAGTATAGTAATGGATCTATAAAATGACAAAGATAAAAATGTTTGATAATGCTTGACTTGTTACAAATAGTTTATGACAAGATAAAGGAGTTGATTATGACGAGATTGTCTCATCATAACAATGCTTAAAGTCAGTTCGGGTTAAACTGGCAATTACTAAATGTTTCAATTATGAGATATAATAGTTGGATGTCTAAAGGATTTCCATGAGATGGAACCATGGTTGTATATATGATATAGTCCAAAGGTAATTTTTTCAATCCATAGGATGCTAATAAGTGTGCATAGTTGAGTTGGAATCTTCGTTCTGATAAAATGGTCAAATAATTTGATTTCATCAAGGAAAGCGAAGATACTTGTATTTACAAGAAAGTAAGTGGGAGCATGATAATATTTCTGAACACTGTGTGTGCATGGCAAATTATTGATTGGAAATTATATAAATTTCTTGACACGTAGTTGGACTGTATTCGAACTAGTTTTTTTAGTAAAATACTTAGGCAATATAGACGCAGATTAGGCATAATTATCTATGGAGATAATAGTACCTAATCGGGCTTAGCAAACATACATATTGACAAGATACTAAAAGCAGTTTAGTATGAAAACACCAATAAGAGTTTCTTGTCGCAAGTCACATGGAAGGAGTTTTAAGCAAGAATCAATATCCTGAAATACTGATGAGAAAAATATACTTGTGTTAATTATATTCCGTGGTATGTAAACAACCAGATATAAGTAAAGTTACAAGACTGATCAAAGTTTTGATCATAGGGACAACAGTGAAAATGTCGTTAACTGCAAAGACGTAATGTCTCTCGCATACGGAGAAAATGAAGAGATTGTTATAAGGAGTTACATCAATACAAGATCATTAGTAAATCGATAAAATCTTCATCGGTGCTCCAAGTGATTTTCAATTTTAATTAATTAATTTATACAATAATTGGTGGCACAGTGATACGTCCATTTTGCATCATGTTTTCCTACGGTTATTTATATTGTTTTTTCTTATTATTCCACTTTACGATGCAATTCTAATGTTTGT
The DNA here is from genome assembly GCF_002162155.2 of Triticum dicoccoides. NCBI lineage: Eukaryota > Viridiplantae > Streptophyta > Magnoliopsida > Poales > Poaceae > Triticum > Triticum dicoccoides. Next base: position 345,199,720 of record NC_041390.1, on the reverse strand, counting down.
TCTCTCTTAATTTGCAAGATTTACATGGAGAGGGAGATTACTGGCAGCTGGAATTCTGGACCTAAGAAGCTACAATTGAGATACCTATTCTACAGAGCTCCAAATGACCTGAAACTTCACATAGATTTTTTGTTAAATATATAAAAATTACTGGACAAAGAGTTATCAGAGGGGGGCCACCAGTTGCCCACAAGGCAATAGGGTGCGACCACGCCCTGGACGCGCCGTGATGCCTTGTGGGGCCCATAGCTGGCCTCCGATACCCATCTTCTACTATATGAGGGGTTTTGACCTAGAAAAATAAATAAGAGGAGGACTTTTAGGATGAAGCACCACCGTCTTGAGGCGGAACCTGGGCAAGAGCACTTTTGCTCTCCGGCGAAGCGATTCCACCGAGGATACTTCCCTCCGGGAGGGGGAACTCAAAGCCATCGACATCACCAATGGTCCTCCCATCACGGGAGGACCAATCTCCATCAACACATTCACCAACACTAACACCATCTCATCTCAAACCCTAGTTCAACTCTTGTATTCAATCTTTGTCTCAAAACCTTAGGTTGGTACCTATGGGTTGCTAGCAGTGTTGATTACATCTTGTAGCTGATGCTAGTTTGTTTATTCGGTGGAAGATTAAATGTTCAGATCCTCAAGCATATTCAACACCCCTATGATCTTGAACACGAATATGACTTGCGAGTAGTTACTTTTGTTCTTGAGGACATGGGAGAAGTCTTGTTATAAGTAATCATGTGATGTTGGTATTCGTTCGATATTTTGATGATATGTATGTTGTTTTTTCCTTTAGTGGTGTCATTTGAGCGCCGACTACATGACACTTCACCATACTCGGGCCTACGGGAAGGCATTTTGGAGTAATAAGTAGATGATGGGTTGCTAAAGTGATAGAAGCTTAAACCCTAATTTATGCATTGTTCTGTAAGGGGTTGATTTGGATCCATATGTTTCATGCTATGCTTAGATTTATCTTAATTCTTATTTTGTAGTTGCGGATGCTTGTGAGAGGGGGTAATCATAAGAGTGTTGCTTGTTCAAGTAAGAACAACACCCAAGCACTGGTCCACCCACATATCAAATTATCAAAGGAATGAACGTGAATCAACTAAACATGATGAAAGTGACTAGACGATAATTCCCATGTGTCCTTGAGAACGCTTTGATTTATACAAGAGAACTTTCAGAACTGTCCTTTGCTATAAAAGAATTGGGCCTTCTTGCTGTACCTTGTTACTATTGCTACTTGTTACTTGTTACAAATTATCTTGCTACAAAACTATCTATCATTGTTACTTTCAGCACTTGCAGAGAATACCTTGCTGAAAACCGTTTATCATTTTCTTCTGCTCCTCGTTGGGTTCGACACTCTTACTTATCGAAAGGACTAAAATTGATCTACTATAATTGTGGGTCATCGAGACTCATTTCTAGCACCGTTGCTGGGGTGTGAAGCGCCTTTGGTAAGTGGAATTTTGTAAGGAAACATTTATATTACGTACTAAAATTTTCTGTCACTTGTTACTATGGAAAATAATCCTTTGAGGGGTTTGTTTGGGGTATCTTCACCTCGACCGGAAGCAATAAGAGTTGCCCCTCAACCTACTAAAGCTATTGAAAATATTTATTATGAGATTCCTTCGGTTATGTTAGAGAAACCGCTAGCTAATCCTTATGCAGGAGATGGAATGGTACATCCTAATATGCACTTAATCTATGTGGATGAAATTTGTGGATTGTTTAAGCTTGCAGGTTTATCCGAGTATGGAGTGAAGAAGAAGCTTTTCCCTTTATCTTTGGAGGGAGATGCATTGACATGGTATAGGATAATGGATGCTATTGGAACATGGGATTGGAACCAATTGAAATTGGAATTTCATCATAAGTATTATCATATGCATCGGGTTCATCGTGATCGGAATTATATGTAACTTTTTTGGCCTCGTGAAGGATAAAGTATCACTCAAGCTTGGGGGAAGCTTAAGTAAATGATGCACACATGCCCCAATGATGAGCTCTAAAGAGAAATTATTATTCAAAAATTTTATGCTCGGCTTTCTCATAATGCTCGATCCATGCTCGATTCTTCTTCTACTAGTTCCTTTATGAAGAAAACTATTCAATTTAAATGGGGTCTTCTGGAAAGAATTAAACACAATTCTGAAGATTGGGAACTCGACAAAGGTAAAGAGTCAGGTATAAAGCTTGAGTTTGATTGTGTTAAATCTTTCATGGAATATGATGCTTTTCATAAGTTTAGTCTAAATATGGACTTGACTCTGAGATATTAGCTTCCTTTTGTGAATCTTTTGCAACTCATGTTGACCCTAAGGAGAAGTTGTTTAAATTTCATCCACCCATTGAAGAAATGTTAGAGGAAACTAGTATAGTTAAAGACGAAACAATTATCTATAATGATGATCCAGTTGTGCCTACTGCTTATATTGAGAAACCACCTTTTCCTGTTAGGATTAAGGAACATGCTAAAGCTACAACTATGGTTAATAGAAGTAATACCAGAACACCTAGACCCTCTAAACAAATAAGTGTGGAACCTAGTATTGCTATGGTATCTCGTGGTTGATAATATTGATGGGCATGTTATTTAATTCTGTGATGAGGCTGCTAGAAGTGCTAAACCTGCTTGAAATGCACAAGATACGTTAGATAAGAATAAGCCAGTAGTGGGCATGACCATTTTTTCTGTTAAGATTGGAGATGCACTGGTACGCCTCGGTCCTAAGCAAACGGTTTTAACCCCTTTCCGCGACGGCATTCGGAACCGTCGCCAAGTGAGTGTGGGAGATAGGGGGGTCCTTCCCACACGACCCAGAAACCGTTGGGGATATGCCCTCCTAGCACACACGCTCGGCAAAATGAGGTTGTGTGCGACCGGCGAGCGCTCAAATACGGAAATACGTACAGTAGTGCTAAAAAATACAATTATACGACGAAATTGTTTTCGGTCCGAAGTACATCCCACACAGTCAGTCCCCACTAAACGTTTGCATTCGTATATACATCCCACATAGTCACTACAAGGAAAACATTTGCGCAAGGTGGAGTAATGCAAACAGTTTTAAAAAGAATGTCGTGTGTGATTGTTCATTGATCCAACACGGTTTATTCCTAGAAACTGTGTGCGTTTCCTGAGGTCATCGCCCATGATGTTTTCTCATTAACCGTTTGCAATAGGAAAACCCAATTACCAAGCTAATTGTCCAATTAGCTGGCTAATTTCCCTATTATTAATAATCCATTTACTAATCTAATTGACATTCATATTAAGCACATAATATATTCCATTTTCGCATTAAGGAAGCAGGATTTCATAATTCAAATACATTGGAATACAACATGATATAGCTTCAGCACTTAGCTACCCCATTACACAACTGCACCAGCAACAAGTTTCACATGCAACATCTAGAACCTTTCGAAATTAGTATCATAGATGGTACATAGAGAGATGAATCTCATCTGGGAAACTGCTGAAGTGGAAGGCGAATATTGAGCCTTCATTCATGTTGAAGGTCTTTGCAACTTTAGGCCAGTACCTGTGGATGATTGACCGTCCATACTTCAACCTCTTCAGGAACACTTCAATATTGAACCATGGGTGTTGTATGAAAAATTTCCGCGCCTCCTGACCACAGAGGTGGTTTGAGAGGTAATCATCAGCGAAGCCTGAAAACAAGGATGTGCATAAATATCTTCTCTATATTGGAAATGGGACAAAGGAATACAAAAAGGCAAGGTATAATAGTTAGTACCATCTTGTAAACCTCAGTGCTTCCCATTGTTTCCCTGCAACAGATATAAGGTAGCTAGTAATTAGGTTAAGTAATGGTTCGCATGCTATCAGTAAAATATGTTGATGATAAATAAGCACATTGCAGATTCATCAGATTAATTCAGGCCACATGGAAAACCCATTTATGCAAACCAAGCATGATTAAGAACTAGGAAATATATCACTTGTATATGTTTCTCATGTATTAAGTGCAGCCCAATTCGATTTATTCCTCACGTGGTATACAATAACAGAATGCAGCCATAGCAATTGAACATCGCATTGCAAAATTGAACCAAGCAGTTAACTAAACACCACAACAAATGAACCAAACATTAACTAAGCACCACATTGCACAATATAACATACTCCTACTAGAAGATTAGACAGTTAACCAAACCAAGCATGCTTAACAACTTGGAAATATAGCAATTGTATTTGTTTCTCATGTATTTAGTACAACCAAATTCGATTTATTCCTCACATGGTATACAATAACAGAATGCAGCCACAATAATTGAACATTGCATTGCAGAATTGAACCAAGCAGTTAACTAAACACCACAACAAGTGAACCAAGCCACAACAAATGAACCAAGCAGTTAACTAAATACCAATTGAACAATATAACATACTCCTAATAGAAGATCAGACAGTTAACCAAACCAAGCATGCTTAACAACTTGGAAATATTGCACCCTGAAGAATTGAACATCACATTTGTAGAATTGAACCAAGCAGTTAATTGAACACCACATTGCACGACATATAGAACATATACACTATAGCAGAAGATTGCATGGTAAAAGTAGATAGCACAATTCACTAGAATTTGTTAAGGAAAGGCAGTAGCTAGTAAACTGAACATGGGTCCTTATAGTGAGCTAATAAGACAAGATACTCCTCATTGTCGGAGATATCGATGACGATTGGCTCCTTGGACATGGAAGAGGGTGAGGCCTCCGCATCATGGGTGCCCTCGTTGTAGTGGTGAGTTGCTTGAGCCGCTCCGGGCACCAACCTGCTGGCTCTCCAGATGAGGTAAGCACGTGCATGCTGAGAAAACACCTCGTAGTCTTCGTCGAAGGCACCGACGGTGGCCTCGAGAAAACGCCACGAACTGTCGGTTAAAGCAGCCAACCGCGTCACGGCATCGGCACGCGAGGCGTCAATAGTGGCCTCAACGGTGAGGTTGTAACACCCACAATGCGGCTATATCTCCCACATGTCGGGGCACGACTTAGAGGCATAGCCACATGGTAGGATTGTCTCAAGAGGGGTAATCTTCACACATCCCATGTGCTGAATAAGAAAGGGATAAAGAGTTGGCTTACAATCGCCACTTCACACAATTACAAGTTAAACATACATCATCCAAATTACAAACAAGGTCCGACTACGGAACCAAAATAAAAGAAGACAACCCCAAATGCTAGATCCTCGATCGTCCCAACTTGGCTCCACTACTGATCAACAGGAAATGAAGCAAAACAACGATCAAGATCTTCATCGAGCTCCCACTTGAGCTCAGTTGCATCACCTGCACTGGTATCATCGGCACCTGCAACTTTTGGAAGTATCCGTGAGTCACGAGGACTCAACAATCTCACACCCGCGAGGTCAAGACTATTTAAGCTTATGGGTAGGAAAGGGTACTGAGGTGGAGCTGCAGCAAGAACTAAGCATATATGGTGGCTAACATACGGAAATAAGAGCGAGAAGAGAAGCAACGCAACGATCGATAAGCTAGAAGTGATCAAGAAGTGATCCTGAAACTACTTACGTTCAAGCATAACACAAGACCGTGTTCACTTCCCGGACTCCGCCGAAAAGAGACCATCACGGCTACACACGTGGTTGATCCATTTTATTTAAGTTAAGTGCCAAGTTCTCTACAACCGGATATTAAAAAATTCCCATCTGCCACATAACCGTGGGCACGCCTCTCAAAAGTTTATACCCTGCAGGGGTGTCCCAACTTAGCCCATCACAAGCTCTCACGGTCAATGAAGGATATCCCTTCTCTCGGGAAGACCCAATCAGTCTCGGAATCCCGGTTACAAGACATTTCGACAATGGTAAAACAAGACCAGCAAAGCCGCCCGAATGTGCCGACAAATCCCGATAGGATCTGCACATATCTCGTTCTCAGGGCACACCGGATGGGCAAGACGTCGGGTTGGCATAGACCCTGGTTGCCCAGGGGGCGCCATACATTGCCCAGTTCGTACCAACAGTTAGAGAAGCACTGGCCTGGAGGGGGGGGGGTAAAATAAAGATGACCCTCGGGAGCGCGACTCCCAAGGGAAAAGTAGGTGGTGGTGAGGCAAATGGTAAAACCAAGGTTGGGCCTTGCTGGAGGAGTTTTATTCAAAGCGAACTGTCAAGGGGTTCCCATAACACCCAACCGCGTAAGGGACGCAAAATCAAGGAACATAACACCGGTATGACGGAAACTAGGGCAGCAAGAGTGGAACAAAACACCAGGCATAAGGCTGAGCCTTCCACCCTCTACCAAGTATATAGATGCATTAATTAAATAAGAGATATTGTGATATCCCAACAATATCCATGTTCCAACATGGAACAAACTTCGGCTTCACCTACAACTAGCAATGCTATAAGAGGGGCTGAGCAAAAGCGGTAACATGGCCAAACAACGGCTTGCTAGGAAAGGTGGGTTAGGGGCTGACATGGCAATATGGGAGGCATGATATAGCAAGTGGTAGGTAGCGCGACATAGCAATAGAGCGAACAACTAGCAAGCAAAGATAGAAGTGATTTCGAGGGTATGGTCATCTTGCTTGCAATGTACTCAGAGTTGTCGAAAGCTTGATCCTCGTTAGGGAACTCAACAGGTTCCTCATCACGTACTCGTCTCCCGGCTCAACCCAAAGCAAGAACACAAGCAATGGAACAAACAATCAATCACGGTGCAATGCACAAGCAACATGATGCAAGACATGACATGATATGCAAGATATGATATGCAATGCATATGCGTGCTCCGGAAGGAAAGAATGATCAAGGCATCAACTTGGAAAACCAAGTATGCCACTGGAAAGATGAGATGGTTTCTGTTGAAATCGGTATAAAGATCACCGGAAACGGATGCACGGTTTGCAAGTGGCAAGCATCACAAGAATGACGCAAAACTGCGATTAACAGGATAATGCCACTTAGAATGCAACAAGAAACTTAGCTACTGCACTCGAACATAACAACAAAGCATATGGCAGGGATGTACAAGAGATGCTTGATAAAACATGAACATTGAGCTACGACTGAATCACTCAAGAACAGGTTCAAACAAGCATGGCAAAAGTGCAAAAGATATCAGCATCACAGACTTAGTGAAAATACCAACATGTCAAAAACAACATCATGAAGCAATGTTTAGAGCAAGCAAACAACATGCTACAGGAACATATCATAGCGAACCAATGCATGGAAGGATTCTACTAGAAGCATAGAACAAAAGTCCCTTACTGATCATGATCCAAAAAGGCACATAAGATATGATGGCACCCATGTAAACATAGCAAGTTTTATTAACAGTTTCAGACCTGGCAGAAAAACAGAGCATGGCATAAACAGAATTATGATAGCAACTTTGCGAGCTCATGCCACTCACCACAAAGCATAGAATGACAAAACAAGCATACCAACAACAAGATGACAAGATCATGAAGCTAACCATGGCAAGAGAAAGTTCATAGGATGCATGGATCACTAACAACAACCATGTCAATATTGATTAACATGTTAACATCCTTCCAGGAACATTTTATAACAAAAGTAGAGCAAGAACAAGACACGCTAGAGCACTCCATAATTGCAAATAGGGGCATGGATGGATAGAGCATAACCACATGTTCAAAACATTCTTACTGAAGCATCTCAAAATAAGCATGGATCTCACTGTAGCAACATGTTTACAAGGCATCAAAATAACAGCAGGAAAAGACTTAACAAAATCCTAAGTCCCTGAAAACAACAACATCACGAAGCCTAGTTTGCATGCTTGTGCTAGTCACCACATAGACCACAAAAATACAAGGCAAGCACCTCTGTAAAGATGGCATGATGTAGTTCAAAACTCATGTAGACCTCATACTCAAACAATGCATACATCAAATGCAACAAAAATGACAAAAACTCATGATCTGATAAGTACCAGCAGTTAACAATTTATAGCACTCTTGCATCAATGAAAAAGGCATCATAACAGACCGCAACATGCATGGAAATGCATCTAACATGAAGAGCTCAACGAGACGAACATTTCTATATATCATATACACAAAACGGATCACCGAGCATGTAGATATGGCATGATGAAGAAGTGCACAAAATATCAGGGATTCGGGACTTAGTGGAATTTTACCCTCCGAAAAGTCAACGGGACGAGGATATCCGGGACGGCGCGGTACAGGACAGGGACGAGGGCGTTTGGTTCGATGGAGTGGTGGATCTCATCCCACTCCCCGGATCCGGCACCGGCGAGAGCTCCGGTGAGCTCTCCGGCGACGACGGGGAGGCGCGGGGACGCAGGACCCGGCAGAGGAGGACATTGCCGGCGGGGATGACGATGTGGGCGGCCGGATCGGGTCGAGGCGGACCCGTTCTCGGTGATAACCATCGGTGGCGGGCGGAGCTCCATGGCTCGCGGCCATGGCGGGCCGACCATGGTGGGCGGACGAGGTGGCCACGGGAGGCGTGCACCGGCGCTGGCGGCAGCGCTGCAAGCCTGGTTCGGCCCGCAAGCGGGCTGGCGATGGGCTCCGGCGGGTCTGGCGGGGTGGGAGGAGAGAGAGGGTGAGGTGGCGGCGCCTGGTTGGCTAGAAGTGGCGGCAGGGGTGACGTGTCGCGCTCCCATTGGTCGGGGCGACGTGGCCGGTGTTCGGACATATCCGGCGTGGCGCGGACGCGTCCGGATGCGCGATGGAGGAGTTGATCTAGGGTTTAGGCTGCGATTTTGGACGGGGGAGGTGTTTATATAGGTAGAGGGAGCTAGGAATGCCCAAATGAGGTGCGGGTTTCGCCCACACGATCATGATCCGACGAAGGAGGACATGGAAGTGGTTTACATGAATTATTGGGCCGTTTTGGAGGGGTGTTGGGCTGCAACACAAAAGAGGCTTTTGCAGTTGCCCGGTTAACCGTTGGAGCATCAAACAGACTCCAAATGGAACGGAATTTGACAGGCGGTCTACCGGTGGTGTACCAAGGCCACTTGATAAATCTCGGCCCATTTCGAGAACGTTTAACACCCGCTCACGAAAAGAGACAAGAGGGGTGCGCCGGTGCAAGTAGGAGTGTCGGATTGAGAAACAGACAACGGGGAAAATGCTCGGATGCATGACAAGAACACATATGCAAATGCGATGCACATGATGACATGATATGAAATGCATGACATGAACAAAATGCAAAACGAAAGACAAAAACCCAACCATTGAAGGGAATCTCATATCGCATCTCCGAAAAAGGCAAGAGTCGGAGTTACAAATATGGAAAGTTGTATCTGGGGCGTTACAGAGGTGCTCCTCCAAGATATGGGGGTCGGCATGAATGGCAGTCATCGCGACCTCATCCGCGTGTGCGGCCGCGATTTGCTTCTCCGCTGCCAAATGCTCCTTGAGGTCCTGGCTATACTTCGTGCACCGTGGCTTAGGCCGGCGCTTATTTGGTGGAGGGGTCCGTGATTTGGGTGGAAGGTGTCATGCTTGCACCGACGGTCGGGGCATGTGGGATGTGGAAGGAGGAGGAGGATGGGGGTCGGTGTGGATTACCTGCCTGGATAGGCGAGGCCGAGCAGCATGAAGGAGGGTCTGTCAGCATTCTGGGAACGGGGGTCCCCAGACTTGCCTGCCTGCGGCCTGCGGCGTGGCTCAAGTGGGGGCCCAGCGCGGCCCATCTTCATCAACGCAAGCTCAAGACCCTCGCGAGGGGCCAAGCCTCGTGGGGCGGACGACAGGAAGCTTCCTCAGAGGCAGCCTCATCAGGCAGGCTCGCGAGGAGGCGGAGAGATCAAGGCAGGGGTACCTCGCGAGGATCCCATGACGCAAGCCATGACGATCAAGGCCAGGTGGGTGCCGGCCTGCGCAGTGTCCTTGTTTCCCCTTTGGTGCAAAGGGGGCAAGCACAGGCCAAGGCATCAAGCAAAGGTTGCCATTCCGGTGCAACAAGACCAAGACCAGCAGAGCGGCTGGACGGAGGTCACCATGGAGCCCAAGACGGCGTCATCACCACTGCTTTTGGCAGCCGAAGACCACCTTTGGTCAGGATAACTTGTACTAGATGTTCCCCTTCAAAATGGCCAATTGTTGGCGCCCTTCCCGCTCAATTATTCGGGGAGAGGCCCGGGGCCTCTATAAATAGAGCTAGCCACCACAGAGTAGAGACATCTAGACACCCCGAGAACATCGAGAGATCTGGTAGAACCCTAGCAGAGAGAGAGAGGCGACGGAACTCACCCTAGCAGTTCATCGCACCAGCGCAAGAACACCTCTCACGAGGCTGTTCTTCCCTTGTACTGTCCATCATCAGCCCCAGAGGCAATCCACCACACCACACACTTGAGTAGGGTATTTGTAACGCCCCAGATATATTTTCCATATTTGTATCCAACTCTTGCCGTGTCCGGCGCTAAGTTATATTTATTTCTCGGGTTTGGGTCTTTGTCTCCGTGTGTTGTTTTCTTTTTCGTGCATCTCTTATCATGTCATCACGTGCATTGCATTTGCATACATGTTCATCTCATGCATTCGAGCATTTTCCCCGTTGTCCGTTTTGCATTCCGGCGTTTCGTTCTCCTCCGGTGGTCATTTCTACCTTTCTTTCTTGTGTGGGGATTAAACATTTCCGGATTGGACCGAGACTTGTCAAGTGGCCTTGGTTTACTACCGGTAGACCGCCTGTCAAGTTTCGGGTCATTTGGACTTCGTTTGATACTCCAACGGTTAACCGAGGGACCGAAAAGGCCTCGTGTGTGTTGCAGCCCAACACCCCCCAAATTTGGCCCAAAACCCACCAAACTCTGCTCCATGTCCTAGAGCGTTCGATCACGATCGTGTGGGCGAAAACCGCACCTCATTTGGACTCT
>NC_041390.1:345131378-345179985 GCF_002162155.2 Triticum dicoccoides | reverse complement strand
GAGCGGTCAAGTCGAGCGTGTCAACCAGATTCTTGAAGATATGCTCAGAGCTTGCGTGATATCCTTCGGCATGAAGTGGGAGGATTGTCTTCCTTATGCTGAATTCTCGTACAACAACAGCTTTCAAGCAAGTTCGGGCAAGGCCCCCTTTGAAATTCTGTATGGCAGGAAGTGCCGTACCCCTCTCAACTGGTCTGAAACCGGTGAACGTCAGCTGCTGGGTAATGACTTAATCACAGAAGCAGAAGAAATGTGCAAAGTCATTCGTGATAACCTCAAAGCAGCTCAATCCCGCCAGAAGAGCTACTATGATAGTAAGCATCGTGATCTGGTTTTCGAGATTGGGGATCATGTTTACCTCCGCGTCTCTCCCTTGAAAGGTACTCGTCGCTTCGGTATCAAAGGGAAGCTTGCCCCTAGATACGTGGGACCTTTCAAGATTGTCAGCAAGAGAGGCGACCTCGCCTATCAACTCAAGCTTCCTTCAAACTTTGCAAATGTTCATGATGTGTTCCATGTCTCTCAGCTTCGAAAGTGCTTCAAGACTCCTGACCGCACCGTCAACTTCGAGGACATTGAGCTCCAAGAAGATCTCTCTTATCGTGAGCACCCAGTTGCTATTCTCGAAGAGACTGAACGCAAGACTCGCAACAAGTCAATCAAATTTCTCAAAGTCAAGTGGTCACACCATTCCGACCGTGAAGCTACCTGGGAACGCGAGGATCACCTCCGTTCTGAGTACCCGGAGTTCTTTCAGTCCTAGATCTCGGGACGAGATCTTTTCGTAGTGGTGGAGTGTTGTAACGCCCCAGATATATTTTCCATATTTGTATCCAACTCTTGCCGTGTCCGGCGCTAAGTTATATTTATTTCTCGGGTTTGGGTCTTTGTCTCCGTGTGTTGTTTTCTTTTTCGTGCATCTCTTATCATGTCATCACGTGCATTGCATTTGCATACATGTTCATCTCATGCATTCGAGCATTTTCCCCGTTGTCCGTTTTGCATTCCGGCGTTTCGTTCTCCTCCGGTGGTCATTTCTACCTTTCTTTCTTGTGTGGGGATTAAACATTTCCGGATTGGACCGAGACTTGTCAAGTGGCCTTGGTTTACTACCGGTAGACCGCCTGTCAAGTTTCGGGTCATTTGGACTTCGTTTGATACTCCAACGGTTAACCGAGGGACCGAAAAGGCCTCGTGTGTGTTGCAGCCCAACACCCCCCAAATTTGGCCCAAAACCCACCAAACTCTGCTCCATGTCCTAGAGCGTTCGATCACGATCGTGTGGGCGAAAACCGCACCTCATTTGGACTCTCCTAGCTCCACTTATGCCTATATATACACCCCTCCGTTTTCGGATCTCTCCCTCTCCCCGAAACCCTAGTTCAAAAAAAAACATCTCCGCGCCGAGCCGGACACGTCCGACCCGGCCGGACATTTCTCCGCCGCCACTCCCGCGCCGCCACGTGGCACCGGACCACATCCCCGCCGCCAGGCCCGGGAGGCCCGTGGCCGGCCCCCGAGGCCCACGCCGCCGCCCAGCGCCTCCTCGCGCCTCGCGCCGCTGCCTCTCCTCCGCGCCACCGCACGCCGGCGGCCGCCGCCGCCACCGAGCCCGGCTGCTGCCGCCGCCGCCTCGCCGGGACGACGCGGGCCGCGCCCCACGCCGCCGCGGGCTGCCGGCGCCGCCCCGCCGCCTCCACGTCGTCCTCTCCTCCGGCCCCGGCCTCTCCCCGCTGCTCCGGCCGCCGTCCCCACCATTTCCGGCAAGTCCCCGGTGCACCTCGGCTTCCGTGCTCCGGCGGTGAACAGTAACCGCGAGATCTGGATCCAGATCTGATTTCGAACGGTTGACTTTTATCCTCGAAACCCTAGTTTTTTTTATGCTACCTTTGACTGCTTGTATCTCCGCAACCGTAGCTCTGTTTGGGGCGTACGATATATCAAAATGTTCGCCTCGACATGTACATCATTTGATTCCATTGCATCATTTGCATTTGAGGTCATCTTGATACCCAAAATGCTGTTAGAAGGAGGCTTCGTGAGTTAAATTGCAGATCCGTTAGTTCATCATGCACTGTTGTCATTTTTGCTATATTTAATCCGTGCATGATATGCCTGTGCCCCTTTGGGGTATATTGTGAAGCATTTTGTCTTCTTTCCAGAGGTGCCACCCATGCATTTTTAGGGTGTGTGTGTTGTCTTGTGCAAGCTTGCGAAGTAGGGTACCTGAGATTGCAGATTTCAGGGACTTAGTGATTTTCGCTAAGTCTGGGTTATTTTAGTTCATGATGCTATATGTCCAGCTTGTTTCCTAATGATCCGTGCCTCTTTTGAGGATGATCAGTAAGGGAGTTTTGATATTTATGTTATGCTCTATCCACCCATGTCTTTGTTGGCATTTGTGGAGTGCTCTAGGTTGACTCAATCGAGCTCAACTTTTGCTTCGTTGTTAATCTGGGCAGATCGTCAACTTGTTTGCGATTTCGCCGATGCTACCGTTAGTGTTCCATGCATGCTATGCCTTCGTTCTTGCCATGTGTAGCTAGCACTTTGTGCCTTCTTGATGGTTATATGCTTCCCTTGCCATGACTTGCACCATGGTGAGTGCATCGAGCTCGTTTACATGCCTTCGTGAGTTAAATTTCAGCATGTCTCAGTTTTCACTAAGTCTGAAAACTGATTGTGTTCGAGCAATGTTCGTGAGCTCGGTAGAGTATTTTTGTGAACCCTTTTGGCCCCAGGTCACTTTGAATGTTTTTTAAAGCTTGTTGAGTAGCTCCATGCCATGTTCTTACTTGTCATGTTCAGGTTTTCTATCATATTGTTTTGCTGCTCCGAAGAGAGCTTCGTGATCTGAAATTTCAGACTAGTGTTAATTTCACTAAGTCTGAGATCTGTTTTGCATTTGCGTTTTAGCCATGCTTGTTTGAACCTCTTAATGGATGAATTTGCCTATGGCTCAGTGCTAGTGTTTTGTCAACCATCTTGTGTACATCACTGCCATGTATTTTGTTTTCATGTTTGGTGGCTGTAGCATGTTCATTTCATTGCATTTAGACGCCTACTTGCTGTAAATCGCAGACCGGTGTCATATCTTAAAACGCTCGCCATTTCCAAACCGTAACTCCGATTCCAATGATCTTTATATCGTTTTCAAGCGATTTCATCCCCTCTATCCAGTGGCACATCTTTATATCGCAGACCGGATATCATTATATTGCTATGTTATCTTAATGCATCTATATACTTGGCAAAGGGTGGAAGGCTCGGCCTCTCGCCTAGTGTTTTGTTCCACTCTTGCCGCCCTAGTTTCCGTCATATCGGTGTTATGTTCCCGGATTGTTGCGTCCCTTACACGGTTGGGCTATAATGGGAACCCCTTGATAGTTCGTCTTGATTAAAGCTTTTCCAGCAATGCCCAACATTGGTTTTACCATTTGCCACCTAGCCTCTTTTCCCTTGGGTTTCCGGAGCCCGAGGGTCATCGTATTTTAGCCCCCTTGGGCCAGTGCTCCCTCTGAGTGTTGGTCCGAACTGAGCTGCCTGCGGGGCCACCTCGGGGAAACTTGAGGGTTGGTTTTACTCGTAGCTAGTCTCATCTGAGTGTGCCCTGAGAAAGAGATATGTGCAGCTCCTATCGGGATTTGTCGGCACATTCGGGCGGTGTTGCTGGACTTGTTTTAACCTGTCGAATCATCTTGTTGTACCGAGATACCGAGTCTGATCGGTGTGTCTTGGGTGGAGGTCTATTCCTTCGTTGACCGTGAGAGCTTGTTATGGGCTAAGTTGGGACCCCCCCCTGCAGGGATTGATCTTTCGAAAGCCGTGCCCGCGGTTATGGGCGGATGGGAATTTGTTAATGTCCGTTTGTAGATGACTTGAACTAAACTTAATTAAAATGAATCAACCGTGTGTGTTACCGTGATGGCCCCTTCTCGGCGGAGTCCGGGAAGTGGACACGGTGTTGGAGTTATGCTTGCGCAGGATGTTCCTTTAGCTTCTCGCTCGTGCTTCGCCTTCTCTTCTCGCTCTCTTTCGCGTATAAGTTAGCCACCACATATGCTAGTCGCTTGCTGCAACTCCACATATATTTGCCTTATTCATTCCTATGAGCTTAAATAGTCTTGATCGCGTGGGTGTGAGATTGCTGAGTCCCTGTGGCTCACAGATACTACAACTCCAGATGCAGGTCCAGGTGATTCTGCTCCAGTTGACGATTACGAGCTCAGGTGGGAGTTCGACGAGGACTCTCAGCGATACTACGTGTCCTTTCCAGATGATCAGTAGTGGTGCCTAGTTGGGGTTATCGATTCAGGACCTTGTCGCATGTTGGGGGTCTTATTTTCTATTTTGGCGCCGTAGTCGGGCCATGAGTGTTTGTTTGATGGATGTTATTTATGTACTCTGATGTGACGTGGCGAGTGTAAGCCAACTATGATATCTTCCCCTTTTATTATATATATTACATGGGATGTTGTAATGATTGCCTGACTTGCGACATTGCTTTCAATGCGGTTATGCCTCTAAGTCGTGCCTCGACACGTGGGAGCTATAGCCGCATCGAGGGCGTTACAGTATTACACCACAACGGTGGCCCGAACCAGTATAAACCTTGTGTCTCTTGTGTTGTTCATCATTTTCATCTTAGTTCGCACGAGAGGATCAGACGTAGATCGGTAGGGGAGAGATCTCCACGCGCACCCCAGTGTTCGAACCTTAAGGGATTGTCGGAACCCAAAATCCGACATTTGGCGCGCCAGGTAGGGGTGCGCCGGAGTCCTTCTTCCTCCGCGTTGCGTTCCGCCGCTTCGCCACCCAGATGTCAAGCAACCCGGCTGCCAACGCCGACCGCTGGGCGGCGTGGCCCGCCCATGTCGTGCCGCCGTCTCAGGGTGACCTCAACCTTGAGCCTCAGGCAGCTCGCGCTCCGCAGGGCGCTGCGGGACATGGGCGACGCGGCCAGACGCGGCCTGCCCTCACGCCACAGCAGGTGCGGGCCACAGCAAGGGCCTCGAACCACGCCGCTGCCACGGCGCCATACACCCGACGGGAGCAGGCGAACTCCAGGGCCGCGCTCATGGTGGCCCGAGAGCTACTACGGTGCCGCTTGCTGGAAGGCGTCCACGACGTGTTGTTGGAGCGAGTGGCCGAGCTCCTGGATGCCACCGTCTTAGGAGCGCCCCCTTTCTGCATCTAGCTGCCGCCCTAGATCTAGGACATGTCGCACGACGGCATTCTGCGCGCCCACGCGATTTCAGGCGGGCCCAAGGCCGGTCCAACGCCAACACCTCCGCCAGCACTAGGCGGCTGATCGCGCCGGCCCTTCCGCAAGCCGGCGAAGGGATGCGCGCCGCGGCCTTTGGCCTTGGCGGACCACCGTGTCATCACATACAAGGCGACGCCCCAAGCCAGACTGCGTGGCATACGGGGCGCTACAGCGAGGTCCACGAGGTGGTCGCCCCGGAGGCCTATGTACCCCGCATGGTGGATCAAGGGCACGAGCTGGAAGGAGGTCACGGCTCGTTCCTCGGGCCCGGCTGGGACGAGGAGGCGCCGGAAGCCGAGCTCTTTCAGGAACCCCAAGAGAGCATCGACAATCGCGCCGACAGCAGCAACTATCGGGTACCACTCATTCTTCAGGATCAAGCTTACACTAACCATGGGTCGCAGGAGGTCAGGTCGCTGAAGCGGATGGCTGCCCCAACGCTGCAGCCTCTTATCCTTCAGGAGGAGGGTGCAGGGGGCTGCAAGAAAGGGGTCGAGATCCGGACTCACCCTCGCTGCGGTCGGGTCAAGGTGTTCTCAGGAGGTAGGCCCTCCGCCGGGGAGGTGCCCCATGGCCTGCCCCCGGCGGAGGACCCGTGGTCGTCGGGGGAACCGCTAGAGACCGCTCTACCCCATTGGTGTCGTCCTTGGTTTCCGGTCGCCGTCAATGGCGACAGAGTGAGGCGCAAGGCGGGACCCTCAGCTGGCGATATGAAGCAAGGCCGGTACCTGTGAAGAAGGCCCAGTGCCTTTGAAGCTTGCCGCCCCGTGACACTCTCATGTAATAATGAGTGGGGCTATACACGCCCTGGAGTCTCAAGAGCGCCGGCCTCAGTCCCTGGGGCTCCCGCCCACGCCCATTGGCAACACTTAGCTCCGCGCTGGTGAGAAGACGTTGAAGACTAGACTTGGTGCCGGACGCGGCTTTTTTGCTTTTCTTCTGCCTTCTTGCCTTTTTGCTTCTTCCTTGTCGGCAAATTTATTCAGTTGGATTTAAGTTGGATTTGAGTTCGAAGCTTGCGTGCATTCTGGGAGGGGGTGTTTAGTCACGTTCGAGCAATCTCTCGCGTTCTGGTTTTGGCTTTGCGTCCAAGGTTAACATCGGCTGCCCCCCTCGCGAGCCCCTCGCGAGCCGGGCCGAGCGAGGCACATTCACAACCAGGACCGTTGTCTCCGCACCCTCTCCGGAGGTCCTCATCATAGGATCCACAAGTTAACCGAAAGACGCCAGAGGCATAGCATCCCCCCGCAGGCCCGCTCAGGGCACGCCAGGTCCGGAAGGTAAACGAATCAACCGAACCATCACCGGGCTAGCGACTAAACTCACGCATAACGTTGTGATCACCAGAGTATGGATTACAAATCTTTACATGAGGGGCCAAGCCCAGCTTCTTGGTGCTATGGTGAAAAAGGTGAAGATTGGGATTGCCAAGAGTCAACCCAAGTACAAGTGCTACCGCCTTGATGACAAGGATACTCTCTTCTTCGAGGATTGTATTGTTGTACCCAAAGGTGAACTTCGTAAAGTGATCATGAACGAGGCTCACAATTATCTTCTCTCCATCCACCCTGGGAGTACGACGATGTATCAGGACCTCAAGCAGGCTTATTGGTGGACTCGAATGAAGTGCGAGATTGCTCAATTCGTGAATGAGTGTGATGTCTGCAGAAGAGTGAAGGCAGAACACCAAAGGCCAGCTGGTCTCCTCCAACCTCTTGCCATTCCAGAATGGAAGTTTGACCACATTGAAATGGACTTCGTGACTGGGTTTCCAAAGTCCAAGCGTGGCAATGATGCTATATTCATTGTCATCGACAAACTCACTAAAGTGGCTCATTTTCTGCCTATCAAAGAGTCGATCACTGCAGCTCAATTGACGGAACTCTATACCTCTCGGTTTGTCTCTGCACGGTATTCCACAAGTGATCTCTTCAGATCGTGGTAGCATCTTTACCTCCAAGTTTTGGGATTCTTTTCAGAAGGCCATGGGCACTAACATCAGTTTCAGCACAGCTTTCCATCCTCAAACTAGCGGTCAAGTCGAGCGTGTCAACCAGATTCTTGAAGATATGCTCAGGGCTTGTGTGATCTCCTTCGGCATGAAGTGGGAGGATTGTCTTCCTTATGCTGAATTCTCCTACAACAACAGTTTTCAAGCAAGTTCGGGCAAGGCCCCATTTGAAATTCTGTATGGAGGAAGTGCCGTACCCCTCTCAACTGGCCTGAAACCGGTGAACGCCAGCTTCTCGGAAATGAATTAATCACAGAAGCAGAGGAAATGTGCAAAGTCATTCGAGATAACCTCAAAGCAGCCCAATCCCGCCAGAAGAGCTACTATGACAGTAAGCACCGTGATTTGGCTTTCGAAATCGGAGATCATGTTTACCTCCGCATCTCTCCTATGAAAGGTACTCGCCGCTTCGGTATCAAAGGGAAGCTTGCGCCTAGATACGTGGGACCTTTCAAGATTGTCAGCAAGAGAGGCGATCTCGCCTATCAACTCGAGCTTCCTTCAAACTTTGCAAATGTTCTTGATGTGTTCCATGTCTCTCAGCTCCTAAAGTGCTTCAAGACTCCTGACCGCACCGTCAACTTCGAGGACATTGAGCTCCAAGAAGATCTCTCTTACCGTGAGCACCCAGTTGCTATTCTCGAAGAGACTGAACGCAGGACTCGCAACAAGTCAATCAAATTCCTCAAAGTCAAGTGGTCACACCATTCCGACTGTGAAGCTACCTGGGAACGCGAGGATCACCTCCGTTTTGAATACCCGGCGTTCTTTCAGTCCTAGATCTCGGGACGAGATCCTTTCGTAGTGGTGGAGTGTTGTAACACCCCGGATGTAACTTACCCAATATGTATTCCAACTCTTGCCGTTTCCGGCCTTAAGTTATTTTATTTTATCGGGTTCGGGTTTTTGTCTCCGTGTGTTGTTGTCGTTGTCATGCATCTCATATCATGTCATCATGTGCATTGCATTCGCATGGGTGTTTGTCTCATGCATTCGAGCATTTTCCCCGTTGTCCGTTTTGCATTCCGGCGCTCCGTTCTCCTCCGGTAGTCATTCCTACCTTTCTTTCGTGTGTGGGGAGTAAACATTTCCGGATTGGACCGAGATTTGCCAAGCGTCCTTGGTTTACTAACGGTAGACCGCCTGTCAAGTTTCGTACCATTTGGACTTCGTTTGATGCTCCAACGGTTAACCGAGGGACCGAAAAGGCCTCGTGTGTGTTGCAGCCCAACACCCTCCCAAAGTGGCCCAAAACCCACCAAAACCTGCTCCATCATTTAGAACGTTCGATCACGATCGCGTGGCCGAAAACCGCACCTCATTTGGACTCTCCTAGCTCCCTCTATGCCTATAAATACACCCCCTCCGCTTTCCTCTTCCCCGAAGCCCTAGTTCTCTTCCTCGCGCGCCGCCGGACGTGTCCGGATCCGCGCCGGACAAAAATCCCCGCCGCCAATCGCCGCCTGACACCTGTCCGCCCCGCACCCCACTTCACCGCGCCGCCCGCCAGCCCAGATCCGGCCCGCGCGGGGCCGATCCGGGCCAGATCCCGCGCCGCCGCTCGAGTGCCTCTTCCTTCCCGCCGCCTCTTCGCGCCGGAGTTGCGCCGCCCGCCATCGCCGGAAGTCGCCTTCGCCGCCACCTCGGCTTCCGCCGGAGTTGCGCCGCCGCCTCCGCCGCGTGGCTCCGCCGCCGTCGCCTGCGCCTCCCCGCGCCGCCATCGGATCCACACCTTGCCGCCCGGGCTAGCCGAGCTCCGCCGCCGGAGCTCCTCCTCGCCGGCGTTCGAGCTCGCCGGAGCTCCGTTCCGGTCGGATCCGAGGAGGGTGGACGAGATCCACCCATCCCTCCAACCAAACGACGTCCTCCGTCCCGGATCCGCGCCGTCCCGCTTCTCTCCATCCCGGATTGACTTTTGCGAGGTTGAAATTCTTCTAAGTCCCCGAAATTCTCAGATTCAAATGCTCATGTTCATCATGCCGTAACTCCGCATCCATAGCCCCGTTTTGGGCATATAGCATATGAAAATGTTCGTCTCAGAGAGTACATCATTTCATCCGATTGCATCATTTTACTTTGAGTTCATCTTGATGCCCGAAATGCTGTTAGAAGAGGGCTACTTGAGATAATTGTCAGATCTGCTACTCCATTTAGATATTTGTCATTTTTGCCATGATTATTGTGTGCATGTTATGCCCTGGTGCTCTACATATGTTTTGTTAAGGGTTTTCCCATTTTTCCAGAGGTGCAACCCATGTATTTTTGTGATGTGTGTGGTGACTAGCACGAGCTTGCAAAGTGAGGCACTTGGTAATGCTGATTTCAGGGACTTAGCATTTTCACTAAGTCCTTGAGCTGTTTATCTCATATGGTCATATGTTCATGTTGTTTCCTAGTGACCCATGCCTCTTTTAAGGGTGATCAGTAAGGAGGTTTTGTTAATCTTGTAGTGCTCTATCCATCCATGTCTTTTTTTGCAATTATGGAGCACCTAGCTTGAGTCAATCGAGCTCTACTTTTGCTACTTCGTGAATCTGGGCAGATTGTCTACTTGTTAGCGATTTTGCCGATGATGTTGTAGTTGATCCGTGCATGCTATGCTATTGTTTTTGCCATGTCTAGCTTGCATTTTGTGTATTCTTGATGGGTGTATGCTTAGATGGTCATGACTTGCTCTGTGGTGAGTGCATCGAGCTCGTAAACATGCCTACTTGATATCTTTTTCAGCATGCTCCAGTTTTCACTAAGTCGGTGATCTAATTATGTTTTGCCATGTTCACATGCTCGCAATTGTATTTTCTGATCCCTTTTGGCTCAAGGTCACTAAGGGACTTTTGTTAAGCTCTTTGAGTATCTCCATGCCATGCTTTACTTTGCCATGTTCAGGTCCTGTAGCATGTAGTTTTGTTGCTCCGAAGAGTGCTATCTGATCTGAAATTCCAGACGAGTGTTAATTTCACTAAGTCTGAAATCTGTTTGCCATATGCATTTTTTCCATGCTTGTTTGAACCTGTGAATGGATGAATTGGCCGTAGCTCAGTGCTAGACTTTTGTTAAGCATCTTGAATTCATCCCTGCCATGTATTTTGTTGTCTTGTTTGGATGCTGTAGCATGTTCATCTCATTGCATTTAGATGGCTACTTGCTGTAAATCGCGGAACGTGGTCATATTTGAATTGCTTGCCATTTCCAAACCGTAACTCCGATTCCGGCGTTCTTTATATTGTTTTCAAGCGATTTCATCTCATGTTTGCAGTGGTACACTTGGATTACCAAGTTGAGGCCAGGTTCATGCATCCCTCGTCAAATCTTGCATATGCATCCCGCATAGCATACCATCTTTGCATCATATTGTTTGAGCTTTGCACGTGGTTGATTGTGTTCCATTTGCTTGTTTGTCTTGTTTGGGTAGAGCGGGGAGATGAGTTCGCTAACGAGGAGCCCGTTGAGTTTGCTTTTGAGGATCCAGTCAACTCTGACAACTTTGCAGGCAAGATGATCATACCCTCGAAATCACTACTATCTTTGCTTTGCTAGATGCTCGCTCTTTTGCTATGCCAATGCTACTATGCCTACCACTTGCTTTAAAGCCTCCCAAATTTCTATGTCAAACCTCTAACCCACCATGTCCTAGCAAACCGTTGATTGGCTATGTTTTCGCTTTGCTCAGCCCCTCTTATAGCGTTGCTAGTTGCAGGTGAAGATTGGAGACCGTTCCTTGTTGGAACATTTATTTACTTGTTGGGATATCATGATATTATCTTGTTATCTTAATGCATCTATATACTTGGTAAAGGGTGGAAGGCTCGGCCTCTCGCCTAGTGTTTTGTTCCACTCTTGCCGCCCTAGTTTCCATCATATCGGTGTTATGTTCCCAGATTTTGCGTTCCTTACGCGGTTGGGTGATAATGGGAACCCCTTGATAGTTCACCTTGATTAAAGCTTTTCCAGCAATGCCCAACCTTGGTTTTACCATTTTCCACCTAGCCTTTTATTCCCTTGGGTTTCCGGATCCCGAGGGTCATCTTATTTTAAACCCCCCCGGGCCAGTGCTCCTCTGAGTGTTGGTCCACCTGTCAGCTGCCGGTGGCCACCAGGGGCAACTCTGGGCTGGCCTACCCGTACCTAGGACAATCCGAGTGTGCCCTGAGAAAGAGATATGTGCAGCTCCTATCGGGATTTGTCGGCACATTCGGGCGGTGTTTCTGGATTTGTTTTAACCTGTCGAAGTGTCTTGAAAAACCGAGGTACCGAGTCTGATCGGAACGTCTCGGGAGGAGGTCTATTCCTTCGTTGACCGTGAGAGCTTGTCATGGGCTAAGTTGGGACTCCCCTGCAGGGATTTGAACTTTCGAAAGCCGTGCCCGCGGTTATGGGCAGATGGGAATTTGTTAATGTCCGGTTGTAGATAACTTGAACCTTAACTTAATTAAAATGAATCAACAGTGTGAGTTACCGTGATGGCCTCTTCTCGGCGGAGTCCGGGAAGTGGACACGGTGTTGGGGTAATGCTTGCCGCAGGTTTGCCTTCTTTAGTTATGCATTCGCGCTTTGCCTTCTCTTCTCGCTCTCTTTTGCGAACAGGATAGCCACCATATATGCTAGTTGCTTGCTGCAGCTCCACATAATTACCTTGCCTTACCTTTAAGCTTAAATAGTCTTGATCGCGAGGGTGCGAGATTGTTGAGTCCCTGTGGCTCACAGATTCCTATTACACCAGATGCAGGGCCTGATGATTCCGCTCCAGGTGACGCGCTTGAGCTCAAGTGGGAGTTCAACGAGGACTCTCAACGATACTATGTGTCTTTCCCCGACGATCAGTAGTGGTGCCCAGTTGGGGGTGATCGGGACCGTGTCGCATGTTGGGTTATCTTTTATTTTGGCGCCGTAGTCGGGCCATGAGTGTTTGAATGATGTAATGCTATTTTATGTACTTGATTGACGTGGCGAGTGTAAGCCAACTATGTTATCTCCCCTTTATTATTTATATTACATGGGATGTTGTGAAGATTGCCTTACTTGCGACATATGCCTTCAATGCGATTATGCCTCTAAGTCGTGCCTCGACACGTGGGAGATATAGTCGCATCGAGGGTGTTACAGAGGGCGTCCACGTTGTCCTCCACCCACTGCGCCAGGTCGCCTCGGACGGCAATGGGCACGGGTGCGATGGCATCATCGAAGTCGAAGTGGGGGTCCCTGTCCTGCAGATGGCTAAAGACGCGAGAGAAGGCACGCCCAAGCAAGGCCCGACTCCTCTCTTCGACAAGCCAGCGGGACCTCTCGGACCGGTTCTCTAGAAGCG
This sequence comes from Triticum dicoccoides, assembly GCF_002162155.2. NCBI lineage: Eukaryota > Viridiplantae > Streptophyta > Magnoliopsida > Poales > Poaceae > Triticum > Triticum dicoccoides. The sequence continues at coordinate 345,167,403 of NC_041390.1, read as the reverse complement.
TCACCACATTGGTGAAAAATTGGAGGTTGCTGGCGTAGTTGACCTCGTGCGGCTCCCTAGCGGCAGCCTCGTAGATGTAGCCCAAAGCTGTGTTGGACCTCTCTCGGAGCGTTTGAAGCATGGGGGCGTGCACGAGCTCCAGAACCCGCCGCCGACGGAGCTCGTCCTCACTCCGCTGCGCGACGGCCTCGGCGTCATCGACCCTCCGTTGAAGAAGAAACAGCTCCGAGTGGGAAGAGGACAGCTCCGCCTGCGCCGCACCAAGGGCGGCTATGGAGGAATCCGCACGCCGCGTCTCTTCAACCAACTTGGCCTTGATGGCCGCTGTCCTGCCCCCAGCCTCGGCCCCGATCAACATCAACCTCGCCTCGTGTTTGCGCTCAAGGACTGAGCGAGCTCCCGCCACATGGCGGTTGACCTCTTCCTGGACCCGGGCTTCGCGCGCCGAAACGTCGTGCTCCGCCTGGGCCGCCAGGCTCTCCCTTGTCTCCAACCGCTCCAGCTCAAGGCTGTGCTTGGCGGCCTCGAGCGTCAGCGCCTCCTCGCGCCTCTGGAGCTCCGCCCGGTCCACGGCGGCCTCCTGCATCGACCCAAGGGCCGCGTGGTGCAGCTCTATTTGCTGCTCCAGGGAATTACGCCGGGCTTGGAGCTCCCATACGCGCTCCTCCGCATCCTGGCGTCGTCGGTCTACCTCCCGAGCCTCCTCGACGGCCCGGGAGCAGGCCTCCCGCGAAGCCGCTAGCGACGCTTCGGCCTTCGCGTTGTCAAGGTCACGTTGATGACACGCAAGGGCAATGGCGACCTTCAGCTTGCACCTCTCCTCAGCAAGGCGCATGCCTTCAGCCTCGAGGCGCGCATCCTCGGCAGCAAGCATTGCTCCGACCGGGTTCACCGCGTCTGCCGCCCCCTGGAGGAACTCTTCACGAAGGGCACGACGCTCTCGAGCGCGCCTGAGCACATCTTCCACGTCACCCTCTTCTGCTAGAGCATGCAGAGGGCCCCGAGGCGGTAAGCCTCCTCCAGGCGTGGGGCAGGGGGCTGCCACCCCAGCCGTCGCCGGATGGACCGCCCTGAGGATCCGGCCCGGCATCGATCCACCCACGGAGGAGGAGCCAAGGATAGACCTCAGCCATTCGCCTTCTATGACCAGAGAAGGGGCGCGAGGCAAGCCTGACGGGCCTCGATAAGACTCGCGAAGAAAGGGCATCGGGCGAGCAAGCTCGAGGCGCCCTATGGAGCAGACCACCCCACCAACCGGTCCAGCGGCGAGGGCGCCACCCGAGCTCGGCGAACCCGGAGCCAGCAAAGGGGGGCGAAGCTGCGGGGGCCGGCTCCTGGGTTGACTTAGCGGGCTCAGCAAGGCGGGACCTGAAGGGCCACGATCAGCCACAAGGATAACAGAGCAAATGAGTAGGGAAAGAAGAAGGCTTACTCGTCCATGGCAAAGTACTTCCTGCGCTTCAACAAGCGGCAAGGGCGGTCGCTGCCGCCTGAGGCCTCCTTCTTCTTGCGAAGGGACACGAAGTTTACACGAAACCGACCCAAGCGCCTGGGGCCGGGGTCATCCTGGGGCGCAGAAGAAGCCTCAGGATTGTCGGTGCCGGAGGAGTCAGCTCCGGGGGCACCGTCGGGTGTCGCCTCGCGAAGAATGGCTGGGGGCTCGGAAGCCCCGACCTCAGGAGCCGAAGGCCAAAACCCTGCATCAACCACCGCGCCAGGGCGGGCCTCGGGAGACGTCGCCTCCGAGGCTTTACGTGGCGCCACCTCACCAGGCCCTCAGTGCCCTGACCGCTCCCTCGGAGTGACCATAGGTTGGCGGGCGACCGTAACAACAGGCCTTGTTTCTCCTCATGATTGGTGTGTAGGACCTACTCCAGGAGCAATGTTGGGGGCATCGTGAGCTCTCTCTCCCACTCTTCGGCACGGACCGCTTGCACGTTAAAAGGGAGACGCCTGAGCATCGCGACTCATGGGCTCTTACTAGCTCTCCAGCCCTCACCCCCTGGCCTTGACCCACGGCATCGCGACCTATCATACCAGCGGCGGCTGAGCTCGCTCGAGGGCCGGGACCTGAGGATGTAGAGCATTAAGGAAAGTGCGGGGGAGTGGGAAGAAGCTCGCGAGGGCCTCACCCAGCAGTACCTTGACCACCGCCTCTCGGGCCGGGTGCCTCTCCGAGGAACTACATCAGACGCACAAGATAAGTTGCGTCCTCGCAAGAGCTAGACCAACGCAGCGCTAAATCCCCGCCTAGTGCAACTCTGTCACGGAAACACTACCTTCCTTTCTCGCCCAGCAAGGATTTCATGAGCGCTAAAGGGGACCTCCCGAGCATCGCGACTCGGGGGCTCTTACCGGACCTCGGGCCGCTCACCTCCTAGCCTTGACCACGGCATCGTGACCTGGCATACCAGCGATGGCTGAAGCTTGCCTGGGGACTGGGACGCTGTCATCGCTCGTCTCCAGGGTCGCGAGGAGTTCGGGGGAGTCGCTGAAGCCCTCAGCCCCTTCGTTGCTGCCTGAGGAGCTGCAGGAGGACCAACGGGTGGGGCTGGTCCTCACCAGTTCGTCACCACTGCCGCTTCCCTTAGGGCAGCATTCCAGCCGGCGTCCTTCTGCATCAAAGACCTTGAAGAACATCAAGGAGGCGCCATCATATTCAAGATGGATCACCAAGGCACCATCCGCGCGACAGACGCGGGCAATCTCACCCCAGCCCCGGGTCATGAAGACCTTGCCCGGAGCGACGACCGCGACCTCCGCTCCGGTTGCGGGGGTGCCACAATCGGCATGCTGCAGCCAGAGCTCCAGGGCCCCGCTCGGCGGCATCTCAAAGGCGAAGGAGGGAGGAAGGCGGATCCATGAAGTTGGAGGCATGGTGGCGTGGAGCACAAGCTCGCGAGAGGAGTGCTCCGTGTGGACTCCAGGGGGGCGACGCGCACCACTGTGACTCGCCGGCGTCGGCGGCGATGCTGTCGGTGTTGCTCGGCGTCCTCCACCCTGGGGCCTACGATGCGGGCGTACAAGGGTAGCGGAAACCCAGGCGGCGGCTGCTCGTACCACGGCCTCGACACGACCTGCCAGGCGCCTTCATCCCGGTGACAGAGGATTGGCCTCTTCTGCGGCGGGAGGGGGTTAGGACCCTCTCTGGGGGCCTTTCCCTACTCCTCAGCTGAAAACCGGCGGATCGGTGCCATTGGTGCAAGAGGAAGCAAGGATGAGGAAGAAGAAGATGAGGAGTAACGGAAAGGGGTGAACTGGCGGAGCTCGCCCAGCCCCGTACTTATAGCCGGGGAAGGCCAACCGCCGAGCGCCATGACCACAGGTAATCATGACCCATATCTCTGCATGTAGGGACTTGTCAAGTCGTGCAGTTGCCGAGGTGTCGTGGGAAGTGCAGACACCCACACCCAATCAACCGGCATGCGGCGCCCAAGGCCGCAGGCTGTTAGGGCCCGCGACGCTTCGTGCTTGCCCCTTCGCTTCTCTGCTAAGCCAAGCCCGCGCGCGCCTTGGGCCCGGGGGCTATTGTCTGCATTCTGGGAACGGGGGTCCCCAGACGTTCTGGCCTGCGGCGTGGCTCAAGTGGGGGCCCAGGGCGGCCCATCTTCATCAACACAAGCTCAAGACCCTCGCGAGGGGCCAAGCCTCGCGGGGCGGACGACAGGAAGCTTCCTTAGAGGCAACCTCATCAGGCAGGCTCGCGAGGAGGCGGAGAGATCAAGGCAGGGGTACCTCGCGAGGATCCCATGACGCAAGCCATGACGATTAAGGCCAGGCGGGCGCCAGCCTTCGCAGTGTCCTTGTTTCCCCTTTGGTGCAAAGGGGGCAAGCACATGCCAAGGCATCAGGCAAAGGTTGCCATTCCGGTGCGACGAGACCAAGACCAGCAGAGTAGCAGGACGGAGGTCACCATGGAGCCCAAGACGGCGTCATCACCAGTGCTTTTAGCAGCCGAAGACCACCTTTGGTCAGGATAACTTGTACTAGATGTTCCCCTTCAAAATGGCCAATTGTTGGCGCCCTTCCCGCTCAATTATTCGGGGAGAGGCCCAGGGATCTATAAATAGAGCTAGCCACCACAAAGTAGAGACATCTAGACACCTCGAGAACATCGAGAGATCTGGTAGAACCCTAGCAAAGAGAGAGAGAGAGGCGACGGAACTCACCCTAGCAGTTCATCGCACCAGCGCAAGAACACCTCCCGCGAGGCTGTTCTTCCCTTGTACTGTCCATCATCAGCCCCAGAGGCAATCCACCACACCACACACTGGAGTAGGGTATTACACCACAACGGTGGCCCAAACCAGTATAAACCTCGTGTCTCTTGTGTTGTTCATCATTTTCATCTTAGTTCGCACGAGGGGATCAGACGTAGATCGGTAGGGGAGAGATCTCCGCGCGCACCCCATTGTTCCAACCTCAAGGGTCTGCCGGAACCCAAATTCCGACAGGGTCGCCGGTGAGGAGGCGGCGGCGCTACAAGCAAGGAGTGAAGGTTTCAACTTGGAAAGGAAGGCGAAAACAGGGGAAATGTGGCTTTTGGTAAGGGGGAGGGGGCGAGGAGGTAGATATTTCCGTGGAAGCCGAAAATTTGGAGTCGCCTTAGCCAAAAAACTGGCACACAAAGTGTCATCAGACACGGTCCCTTATTCAGACACAGTCGTCGATATTTTATGTTGCATCTCACACAGTTGGTTATAATAAACTGTGTGGCATCTACTTGATTTTTCGGCTTGATTTGAATTACATAATGGGGTCACAACGGCCATGGACGGTGTTTCAATTGCTAGAACTTTTATCTGTAGTGAACATGCAACTATAGGTGTGTCGTCAAAAAAATTGGAATTATTCAAGGTTCGTTTGGACATTTTTATGCATTAAGTGAGTTTTCAATGCATTTATGTGCATAATTCAAATTTGAACTACATGCACATGCTCCAGTGCATCTAAATTGGTTGAAAATCAAATCTTTGTCCTTGGGTGCATGCTTAGGTCCCAAGCAAGAAATAGGAATGGATGTCAAACACCCTGCCACCGTCACTCGGCCGTAACCATTGAGATGCCTGGTTTTTAAATTCTAGTAAATCAAAAACTCGTTTGAAATTCATGAAACTTGGCATGCTATCATGGAGCGGCATCAACATGCCGTGGTAAAATTTTTGTCCCATTTGGGGCAGGTTCGGGTATATGCTTCTCACAAACCAGAGCTTCTCACAACAAGCATGATGGTTTTCGGTAGGGAACGCTCCACCTTTGGGGACAAAACAATATCCATTGCCTCTTATTGCTTTCAATTTTTTTTCTCGGGCCAAAATAGAACAACAAGAGTGTTGTGTTTATTTTTGTAATTTTTCGGGGTTCATTTGGACATTTTTGTACATTAACTGGGTTTTCCAGGCATTTTATGTGCATAATTCAAATTTTAAGTACATGCACATGCTCCTGTGCATACAAATTGGTTGAAAAATCAAATCATTGTCCTTGGGTGCATGCTTAGGTCCCATGCAAGAAATGGAAATGAATTTCAAACACCAGGGCACCGTTGATTGCCGGCAACACATTGAGATGCCTGGTTTTTAAATTCTAGTAAATCCAAAACTCGTCTGAAATTCATGAAACTTGGCATGCTATCATGGAGCGGCATCAACATGTCGTGGTAAATTTTTGTCCCATTTGGGGCAGGTTTGGGTATACGCTTCTCACAAACCAGAGCTTCTCACAACAAGCATGATTGTTTCGGTAGGGAACACCCCACCTTTGGGGATGAAACGATATCCACTGCCTCTTATTGCTTTCAAATTTTTTCTCGTGTCAACAGAGAACAACATGAGTGTTGTGTTATTTTTTGTGATTTTTCGGGGTTTGTTTGGACATTTTTATGCATTAAGTGAGTTTTCAATGCATTTATGTGCATAATTCAAATTTGAACTACATGCACATGCTCCGGTGCATATAAATTGGTTGAAAAATCAAATCTTTGTCCTTGGGTGCATGCTTAGGTCCCATGCAAGAAATGGGAATGAATTTCAAACACCAGGCACCGTTTATTGCCAGCAAAACATTGAGATCCCTGGTTTTAAATTCTAGTAAATCCAAAACTCGTCTGAAATTCATGAAACTAGGTATGCTATCATGGAGCGGCATCAACATGCCGTGGTAATTTTTTGTCCCATTTGGGGTAGGTTTGGGTATATGCTTATCACAAACCAGAGCTTATCACAACAAGCATGATGGTTTCGGTAGGGAACACCCCACCTTTGGGGACGAAACGATATCCATTGCCTCTTATTGCTTTCAATTTTTTTCTCATGTCAACATAGAACAACAGGAGTGCTGTGTTATTTTTTGTGATGTTTCGGGGTTTGTTTGGACATTTTTATGCATTAAGTGAGTTTTCAATGCATTGATGTGCATAATTCAAATTTGAACTACATGCACATGCTCCGGTGCATATAAATTGGTTGAAAAATCAAATCTTTGTCCTTGGGTGCATGCTTAGGTCCCATGCAAGAAATGGGAATGAATTTCATACACCAGGGCACCGTTGATTGCCGGCAAAACATTGAGATGCCTGGTTTTTAAATTCTAGTAAATCCAAAACTCGTCTGAAATTCATGAAACTTGGCATGCTATCATGGAGAGGCATCAACATGCGGTGGTAATTTTTTTGTCCCATTTGGGGCAGGTTTCGGTATATGCTTCCCACAAACCAGAGCTTCTCACAACAAGCATGATGGTATCGGTAGGGAATGCCCCAACTTTGGGGGCGAAACGATATCCATTGCCTCTTATTGCTTTCAAATTTTTTTCTCGTGTCAACATAGAACAGTTGGAGTGTTGTGTTATTTTTTGTGATTTTTCGGGGTGGACATTTTTATGCATTAAGTGAGTTTTCAATGCATTTATGTGCATAATTCAAATTTGAACTACATGCACATGCTCCGGTGCATATAAATTGGTTGAAAAATCAAATCTTTTGTCCTTGGGTACATGCTTAGGTCCCATGGAAGAAATGGGAATGAATGTCAAACACCCTGCCACCGTCACTCGACCGCAAACATTGAGATGCCTGGTTTTTAAATTCTAGTAAATCCAAAACTCGTCTGAAATTCATGAAACTTTGCATGCTATCATGGAGCGGCATCAACATGCAGTGGTAATTTTTTGTCCCATTTGGGGCAGGTTTGGGTATATGCTTCTCACAATCCTGAGCTTCTCACAACAAGCATGATGGTTTCAGATAGAACACACGTATGCAAATTGAGAGCAGGATTTGTGCATCTCTTGAACACTAACGGTTCTTTTGGATGACCTGTGTGAACCACTTACAAACAATTTGGTGCGATTTGCATATGTCATATTGGGTATTGTAGGATCGAAAGTATGTCTCGAGGGGGGGGGAGTGATTAAACTACTTGACCAGATAAAAATATAGCCTTTTCCCAATTTTAATTCTTGGCAGATTTTAGCAACTTAGCACAAGTCAAGCAATCAACCTACACATGCAGTTCTAAGAGTATAGCAGCGGAAAGTAAAACAATTGCATATGAAGGTAAAGGGAGGAGTTTGGAGTGTGCAAACGCAATTTGAGACACGGGGATTTTTGGCCTGGTTCCAATAGGTGGTGCTATCGTACATGCACGTTGATGGAGACTTCAACCCACGAAGGGTAACGGTTGCACGAGTCCACGGAGGACTCCACCCACGAAGGGTCCATGAAGAAGCAACCTTGTCTATCCCACCATGGCCGTCGCCCACGAAGGACTTGCCTCACTCGGGTAGATCTTCACGAAGTAGGCGATCTCCTTGCCCTTACAAACTCCTTGGTTCAACTCCACAATCTTGACGGAGGCTCCCAAGTGACACCTAACCAATCTTGGAGACACCACTCTCCAAGAGGTAACAAATGGTGTGTTGATGATGAACTCCTTTCTCTTGTGCTTCAAATGATAGTCTCCCCAACACTCAACTCTCTCTCTCACATGATTTCGATTTGGTGGAAAGATGATTTGAGTGGAAAGCAACTTGGGGAAGGCTAGATATCAAGATTTGTGGTTGGAGTAGGATATCTTGACCTCAACACAAGTGTAGGTGGTTCTCTCTCAGAAAATGTATGTTGGAAGTGTAGGCATGTTCTGATGGATCTCTCCATAAATGAAGAGTGGGTGGAGGGGTATAAATAGCCTCCACACAAAAGCTAACCGTTACACACAAATCACCAAACTCGGTGGGACCAAATCATGAAACTCGGTCAGATCGATTTAGTTCAAAATGTGAACGTTAGGATTCTCGGTGGGACCAACATGTCAACTCGGTGGGACCGATTTTGTTAGGGTTAGGGCATAACGTAATCTCGGTGAGACCGATTACACAAACTCGGTGAGACCAATTTTGGTAATGGACTAACAGAGAGTTGGTCAGGAAAACTCGGTGGGACCGATTCGCTCATCTCGGTTGGGCCGAAACATTACGAAAGGGAAATAGTGAGTTTGCATTGCAATCTCGGTGGGACCGATCGCTCATCTTGGTTTGACCAAAATGTTACGAAGGGAAATAGAGAGATTACATTCCCATCTCTGTGAGACCGAGATCCCTATCGCTGAGACCGAAAAGACTAGGGTTTCTAGCAGTGGCTATGTCAACTGAACTCGGTGGCGCCGGATAGTAAGTTTCGGTGGGGCCGAGTTTGACTTTTCGTTTGAGACATATGTGGATATGAGAAAGTAGTTGAGGGTTTTGGAGCATATCACTAAGCACTTTGAGCATGAAATCCATTAGGCAACACCTCATCCCCTCTTAATAGTATTGGCTTTTCCTATGGACTCAATGTGATCTTGGACCACTTAAAATGAAAAATGTAGAGTCCTGAGCTTTGAGCTTGAGCCAATCCTCTGTCCTTAGAATTTTGAGGGATCCACTTTTCTCATCCATGCCATGCCAATCATTGAGCTTTCCTGATGTTTATCTTTAAGTAGCAGTAGCTCAATGAACTATATGTTGTTAGGAATTACCAAAACCACCTAGGGATAGTTGCACTTTCAATCTCCCCCTTTTTGGTAATTGATGACAACATATTGATCAAAGCTTCGATAGATGATTATAAGATTTAAAAAACATCGTCGCTTTGAGAAGTATGTGATAAGCAAGATCTCCCCCTAAATTTGTGCATTGCTTAAACTTTGCTTTTGAATGCAAATGCACAATCAATTAGGATCATGGGTTAATCTTCCATGTCACATACATCTTGGTGGAGCGCTCAAAATGATCGAGATTAAAAGCATGCACTCATCACCAGGCAAGTGAATGATCATATAAGAGATATAAAAGATAGTATCATTCAACCAAACATTAAGGGTAGAATATGATCAAACACATGATCAACAAGTATCTCACACGGACATAAAGCATTTCACACAAGCACTCAATCAAGAAGTTCAACCAAAATAGAAAGAGAGATAAAAAGAACAACGCTCTCTCTTGAAGCCTATGATCTATACATTTTTCTCCCCCTTTGGCAACAAGTTACCAAACAGTTCAAAAATGCATAGTGCTAAACGACTCTTAGGCTTGATCTTTGGGAGGTGGTGTAGAGAGAACTCCAAGGACGAAGGCTTCCGATGAAGTAGTTGGAGCTGATGGAGTGGGTGCTGGAGGTGGCACTGGAGCTATAGCTGCTGGTGTTGACACTGAAGCTCGAGTATGTGTCACGGGCACTGCAGCAGACCTTGGACCTCGTGGCACTCTCTTGAAAGCATCAGTAGTAGACTTGCCCTTCCTCTCCTCTGCTTCCTCCTGTAGATGCTCAACTGCAGTTTGGATCTCAGTTACCTAGACATCCAGATCATAGAATTTCTGCTCAACGATCCTCTCCAAACTCTCCTGGTTCTTAATCAGGGTGGCCAAGCCCTTCTCAATCCTCAGGGTGGATTGGATCAGATATCCAAGCTGGTCTTGTTTGGATTTCAAGAACACTTGAGATGCCTCTTTAACAGTTGGCATCTTTGCAGCTTTCTCTGCCCTTGCCTTCTCTCTCTTTTCATGTGCTTGAGCTAAAGATGGTTCATTTTCATCCATCACCATAGTGTTGTCTTCAAATTCAGGGTATATGGGCAGGTGCTCCTTATCCAAAAGATATGTGCCTATGCCCATCTTTGAGTTGATGAGCTCCTGAATTTGTGGGGCATACCCACAACTTCTCTTCTGGTCAGCAGCAGTCCTCTTGATTGTCTCAACAATCAAACTCATGACCTTGAACTTCTTTGGGACATCAAATATGTGCAGCAAGTTTATAGCATGTCCTCTGATCATCTTGTGATCACCTGACTTGGGTAGCAGTGTGTGCCTTAGAATCCAGTTTATGGTAGGCAGACCAGACAACAAGTAGTGGACAAATCCAAACTTATGTGTATCCAAAGCAGCATCTGGGATCTCTTTGTACATGTTGGCCATTGTGTTGTGGTCTTTCTTCTTCTCAGCATATATATCCAAGTCATGCTCACTTTCTTTTGGGGCATTGATCAACTGAGCCCATTCATCAACAGAAGATTGGTACCTGGTACCTTCGGACATCCAAATGATCTTTCCATCTGGGTAGAAATGGGCAGTGGAGTAGAACTGCATGATCAGCTCATCGTTCCACTTGGTAAGCTTCTGGGCCACAAAGGCATCAACTCCACATGCCTAGAAGCTATCATATACACCTGGATAGTGATCTTCATTCTCTTGGATGTATTCCCAGTCAACCCATTTCATGTCACACACGATGGGCTTCTTGTCAAGCAATACTGTCTCATAAAAATCTTGTTGTTCCTTGGTGTGAAACCTGTAGTCCACATCAGTTCTCCTCCTGACATCATATGGATAAGACTGTCTCCATAGTATCAGTCCCGCATCCTTCCTGATTTTCATGTTTTCTGCAACTGGATGTGCATCACTGTGGTCAGGGATCTTGGGTTTCAGCTTCCTTAGCACCTGAGTTTCATCTTCTTCAGCAGCTTCTGGCACTAGGGCCTTGTTCTTTTCCTCAGTAGGAATGTTTCTAGTGCTTCTCTTGGGTTTAGACTTCTGAGCTGGAGCAGTAGCCTTGGGAGCAACTTTGGGCTTAGATGGAGCAGCCCCTGATTTGATTGCATCTCCCATGAGCTTTTGAGTTTTCGGTGCTGGTGCAGCATCCTTTTCCCCTTCATCATCATCTCTCATAATTGATGATCTGCCAAGCACTCTGGCAGTGGTCTTCTTGACCCTTTCCTTCCTTTTCTTTCCTTCTCCAGCAGCCTCTTTAGATGGCTTGGAGGTTTCAGCAGTGGATGCTCTGGCCTTAGACATGGGGACTCTCTTTGTTGGTGCCTTCTTATGCATCCCTGGCTTGACTGTAGCAGCTGAGCCATACTCCTTTTTCAGCACCTTTTTCTTTGAAGTGGCCTCATCCTCAATGGCCACATAATCTTCATCCTATGAATCAGAAGTTTTCTTCTTCCTAGTCCTGGTAGCTACCTTTGGCAAGTTACTTGGAGTGATCCTACTTCCATCATCAGAAGAGCTGGAGGGACTAGTGCCCTCACTCAGTTGAATCTGCTCCTCAGACTTGTTCTGGCTATCACTTTGTTCAGACATCTTGTAGGAAAACTGTCAGCAGACCCTGTGAATAGATTATAGATGAGGTAGAGAAGATGAGCATCACAAAGTACATGAGTTTTGAAAAACAATTGATCCAAAAACTTAGTTTTAGTCCTTCACAGAAAGCATTTCGTATCTACCGATTTGTTAACTCGGGGATACCGAAGCAGCTTTTGGAACCTAAACTAGTGAACTTGGTCAGACCGAGTCACAGTTCAGTGGCATCGAGACTACTAGGGTTTCACGGAGAATTGAACTCGGTCACACCCATTTGCAATTTCCGGTCAGACCGAAAATGCATGTGCAATGGCCTAAGCCAAATCGGTGACACCGATTTCTACAACTCGGTCAGTCCGAGATGAATTCGGCGGAGACCTAACCCTAAATTTTCAAACCAAAACTAATATACGGGATGTTTTCGCTGGACAGGTTGATTTCTTTCGTGGCAAGAATCATGGAAAAGCAATGTGCTAAGAATCAGAGTTATGGATTAGCACAAATATCAAGTTCATACCCTAGTTCGGCGGCGAACTTGCTATGGTGGCAACGGCGGGGCAGGTTGTCATTGACAGCGGCGGAGACTAGCGGCGGGAGGTCGCTGGCGATGGGAGGATGATCTGGAGTCCCGAGGAGGCAGAGTAGGTTATGCGCGGGCGAAGGGTTTTCGGAAAAATTTCCAAAATTTGACCCGTTGGTATATATAACCTGACCCTGTCGGTGTGACCGAGTGGAACAACTCGGTGGCACCGAGATGCAAAACTGCAGGCAGCTATTGTAACTCGGTGTGACCGAAAGGTTCGAATCGGTTGCACCGAGATTGAAAACCTAGATCAACTAAGTGATCTTGGTAGGACCGAAAAGGATGAATCGGTCAGACCGAAATGCACAAAGAGGTTTTGGAATTTTAATTCTATGACCAATCGGGAACTCCGAGTGCTCCTCACACAGAGTGGTTCGAATCTGACTTTATGAAACTTTGTGATGTAGCATGAATAGAGTTTGAGACGAGAAAAGCATAGATAGCTAGAGGGAGTTCTTAGGCATTCTTGTTCATCCATTTGGCAAAAGAGAAAAAGCCAAACAATCAAAGCAACAAATGGATGTCCTCGGATGAGAAAAATATGCAACCAACATGCTCACACAATAAGATGTCAAAAGAAATATGTGACGGAGCATGCACAAACACTCTAGCATCTATCAAGCAATTGGCGATGACTAGGTCATCTGTATATGAGTATATTGACTTATGAGTCAAATGGGAACATTTGATCATAGGTCATACTCATCGTTTAAGCACAAGTTGGGTTACCACTTTTACATAAAGCATTGTTGTGTTCACACCATTAGAGTTGCTTTAGCTCAATTGATTAGAGTAAAGCTCCCCTTAGATGTGATATCCCCCCAAAGAGGGATCAACTAACCTTGGGTTTTGTCGATGATGACTTCATGTAGGTGTTGAAGATGTGGATGCTCAATGTTGATGTAGATCATTCGGAGCAATCCTTTGGAGTGAGTTGCACTTTCAATACCTACATGGGTTAGCCCCACAAGGAACAAACAAGGATATCCATAGACATAGAGTGATATTCACATGAGATGATGTCCATGGAAGCATCAGGTTACCTTGTCCCTTCTCTTACCAACAAGAGGGTTTGTGACTCCTTGAACTAGTGCAAGATATGGAAGTTGTTTGCACTTGTCCTCGCCAAAATGATATGAGTGAAGTATGTTGGCGGAGTCACCCTCAAGAACTCTCTAGTTCTTCTTCGTCGAGATCCACACCATCTTGATGGGAATCCTTGGAGTTGTAGTCGTACTTGATGAAGTAGAACTTGATGTAGTCTTGGGAACCCACTTGACCAAGGCCTCAGGTGCTTCCTCGAATGCATCAATATCCTCTTGAAGCTTGTCCTTGCCATTTAGCTTGTGGTATTGTAGTGGAAGATAATCTTGAGATTGTGTTCCTTTGAAAGAAGTAGGATCATATTTCTCTTGTTGAGGAATAAACTTCATCTTGGGGTATTGATCTTCTTCCCACTCAACTACATTGGCATTGAACTTTCATTCAAAACCAACACCTTGGTTCTTCCGGTGTCTTCCTTTCTTGCCTACAATTTCCTCAAATTGCTTACTTCCGGCAAGGCTCTTGTAAACACCTTTCTCTATAATTTCCTTCAATAAGCTATTTTCTTGCTCAAGTGTAACTTGGCTAAGAGAATCATTAGTGGAATCAAGAGAGCTACTAGAAGCAACAACATTGGATTTAGCATGATTGTTTTTACTATTAGATGAAGAATCTTTCTTGTTCTTGTTGCTAGATTTAACTTGTGGCATGTAAGTAGACAAGAGTAAACACTTGGCAATATAAGAAGAGCTTTTCTTGCGAAGATCATCATTGATTGCCTTTAAAAACTCATGTTCTTGCTCAAGGTTGAGCTTTTCAAAGCGTAGCTTATCATGAGTCTTTAAAAGTTGTCGATGATCTTCCAAGGTAGTTTCATGAGCTAACTTAAGAGTGTTTAGTTATTTAGTTAGGTGCTCAATCTCCTTCTTATCATCATCATACATTTTATCTTGATTATCATGATTAATAGCAAGCTCATCATAGTTTTCATAACTAGAGTTGTCAAAAAGTAAATCATCATATCCTAGCAAATCATCTTCATCACTATTGAAATCAACATACTCGGGGTGTGTTACCTTTGGACCTTTAGCCATGAAGCATCTCCCAATTCCTTCATTTGGTGAGTCAAATATGTCAAAGGATTTGGTTGTCACAAGTGCTAGTCCGGCAGCACCTTCATCTTGAGTATATTCAAAGTCGGAGTGATAACTTCTTTCGGAGTGATTGTCGGAGTCGGAACCGGATACCCATTCACCAACATGAGCTTGATGTCTTCTTTTTTGTGTAGCTCCTTGATGACTTGTCCTTCCTTTCCAAATCCTTGCTTCTCCGAGAGGGTCTTCGTTCATAACGATCGTCTCTACTCCTTCTCTCTCTTGATGGTGATTCTTCTCTTCTACTTCTTCTTTTGTAGGGAGAATTTTCTCTTCTTTTGTAGGGAGCCGTACACTCATTGGAATAGTATCCGGGTCTTCCACAATTGTAGCAATTGCGCTCATGACTAGAAGATCTTTTGTCATTGTAGGACCTTGACTTGGAACTTCTTTCCATGCTTCTACTCTTGTAGAACTTGTTGAAGTTCTTCACCATTAGACTCAATTCTTCATTCAAGGTTTTCTCCTCACTTGATGATGTGGGAGCATCACACGAGGCTTTGTAAGCACCACTTGACTTGTTGTAAAGCTCTTCCTTATCCTTGAGTGACATCTCATGAGCAACAATTCTTCCAATAACTTCCGTTGGCTTGAGATCGTTGTAATTGGGCATCATTTGGATCAATGTGCACATGGTATCATATTTTCCATCCAACGCTCTTAGGATCTTCTTGATGATGAATCTATCAGTCATCTCTTCACTTCCTAAGCCGACAATCTCATTTGTGATGAGAGCAAGCCTAGAGTACATTTCAGCGACACCTTCACCATCCTTCATTTTGAACTTGTCAAGCTGACTTTGAAGCACGTCCAATTTGGATTCCTTGACATATTCGGTACCTTCATGCATATCAATCAAAGTATCCCAAATTTCCTTTGCATTCTCAAGACGGCTGATTTTGTTGAATTCTTCGGGGCATAATCCGTTGAAGAGAACATCACAAGCTTGAGCATTGTATTGTAGCATCTTCTACTCTTCCGTGGTAGCTTCACAGTTTGGTTCTCTCCCATCGAAGAATTCACCTTGCAAGCCAATACGCACAATAGCCCAAACGGCGGGGTTATGTCCAAGAATATGCATTTTCATCTTATGCTTCCAACTAGCAAAATTTGTACCATCAAAGTAAGGACCTCTATGGTGGTAATTTCTCTCACTAGACACCATACTCTCCTAGGTTGTAAAACCAAGGCTATGACCACCAAAAGCTATGGAAATCAAAGCAAATGGAGACCAAAGCTCTGATACCACTTGTAGGATCGAAAGTATGTCTAGAGGGGGGGGGTGATTAGACTACTTGACCAAATAAAAATCTAGCCTTTTCCCAATTTTAGTTCTTGGGAGATTTTAGCAACTTAGCACAAGTCAAGCAATCAACCTACACATGCAATTCTAAGAGTATAGCAGCGGAAAGTAAAACAATTGCATATGAAGGTAAAGGGAGGAGTTTGGAGTGTGCAAATGCAATTTGAGACATGGAGATTTTTGGCGTGGTTCCGATAGGTGGTGCTATCGTACATCCACGTTGATGGAGACTTCAACCCATGAAGGGTAACAGTTGCATGAGTCCACGGAGGGCTCCACCCACGAAGGGTCCACGCAGAAGCAACCTTGTCTATCCCACCATGGCCGTCGCCCATGAAGGGCTTGCCCAACTCGGGTAGATCTTCATGAAGTAGGAGATCTCCTTGCCCTTACAAACTCCTTGGTTCAACTCCACAATCTTGACGGAGGCTCCCAAGTGACACCTAACCAATATACGAGACACCACTCTCCAAGAGGTAACAAATGGTGTGTTGATGATGAACTCCTTGCTCTTGTGCTTCAAATGATAGTCTCCCCATCACTCAACTCTCTCTCACATGATTTGGATTTGGTGGAAAGATGATTTGAGTGGAAAGCAACTTGGGGAAGGCTAGAGATCAAGATTTATGTGGTTGGAGTGGGATATCTTGACCTCAACACAAGTGTAGGTGGTTATCTCTCAGAAAATGTATGTTGGAAGTGTAGGCATGTTCTGATGGCTCTCTCCATAAATGAAGAGTGGGTGGAGGGGGTATAAATAGCCTCCACACAAAATCTAACTGTTACACACAAATCACCAAACTCGGTGGGACCGAATCATGAAACTCGGTCAGATCGATTTAGTTCAAAATGTGAACGTTAGGATTCTCGGTGGGACCGACATGTCAACTCGGTGGGACCGATTTTGTTAGGGTTAGGGCATAACGTAATCTCGGTGAGACCGATTACACAAACTCGGTGAGACCAATTTTGGTAATGGACTAACAGAGTGTTGGTCAGGCAGTGAACAGAGAGAGTTGGTAATGTCAACTCGATGGGACCGACTCGCTCATCTCGGCTGGACCGAAACGTTACGAAAGGGGAACAGAGAGTTTGCATTGCAATCTCGGTGGGATCGATCGCTAATCTCGGTTTAACTGAAATGTTACAAAGGGAAACAAAGAGATTACAATCCCATCTCGGTGAGACCGAGATCCCTATCGGTGAGACCGAAAATACTAGGGTTTCTAGCAGTGGCTATGTCAATTGAACTCGGTGGCGCCGGATAGTAAGTTTCGGTGGGGCCGAGTTGACTTTTGGTTTGAGACATACGTGGATATGAGAAAGTAGTTGAGGGTTTTTGGAGCATATCACTAAGCACTTTGAGCAAGAAAGCCATTAGGCAACACCTCATACCCTCTTAATAGTATTGGCTTTTCCTATGGACTCAATGTGATCTTGGACCACTTAAAATGAAAAATGTAGAGTCCTCAGCTTTGAGCTTGAGCCAATCCTTTGTCCTTAGAATTTTGAGGGATCCAGTTTTCTCATCCATGCCATGCCAATCACTGAGCTTCCCTGAAATGTTTATCTTTAAGTAGCATTAGCTCAATGAACTATATGTTGTTAGGAATTACCAAAACCACCCAGGGATAGTTGCACTTTCAGGTATGTTTCCATTTGTCAAACTAGAAAGATTGACATTTGTTGATCTAGTAACATTGCCATTTGCCAACCTTGTAACACCGCGATTTGTCAAAATATGAAGCTAAAAATCACTAACAGTATCTAATTTTTGCAACTAAAATTCAGTAATTAAGCATAGATGTAGGGGAGGAGGCGTGTTCAGCCAGGCGTGCAACGGGCGGCGCAGTACTATTCGATTTGACAGCTGGCGACGTAGTTCTAGATACGGCTTTAATGCAGACGAGGGAGAGGGCAGCTGTTCCCGAAATGTTGAATGGCCAATGATGCATCCTCCTTCAATTAGCATCATGTGAATGCATGATGGAAGTAATGGGAGGACCGGGAAAAGAGAGGCAACACGATGTGAATGCAACGCAGTTTGCACTCATATAAAGGCGCCCCTCCATTCCAATGCATCTACCACATCATACACACCTAAGAATTTTCATAAACACCTACACTAATAAGCGCAAAAGTGCCCACTCCAGACCCATGGCGGCGATGCACGCGAGCAGCCAGCGGCTGTGCCAGATGGTCCACGATGCCGGCCTGTGGCATGGCACCATGGATCATCTCCATATGGTGTTGGCGACCGGCTGGTGGATGGCCGCCGTTGATGCCAGCTAGGACTCTTAGTTGGACCAGACGATCGTTCACAACACGAACAGGTTTGCCGTTGTCAAGAAGCTCACGGACAACATCGCCGTACTCCCCTAGCCCGCGCGCCCAGGCTCCTCATTGCCTGCCACCCTAATCGGCCTCCCTGGTCGGAACCTCTTTCAAGCACTGGTGGCCCTGCAACTGCCCGTCAGCACCACGAAGAATGTCCACCTAGAGGTCGCGCTCGCCGTGAGGCGCCTCGCCCTACAAGAAACCGTCGACCTACACATCTATGTGTATGAGCAAATCGTGTACATAGGTATCTACCAGGCCAGTGAGGACGCTACGACGTTGGCCTTCTTCATCCAGCTGGAAGCCTTGGATGCATTTGTTGAGAAGCACCTTGACCTCGCCACAAAAGCCGCCGCTCCTTAGCCGCTGGTCGGTAGCCCGGTCGGCGCACTAAGTTGAGGAGGAGGAGGTCGTACATTGATGGATGCATCTTCCTTCACGCCTCCTATAACCACCACTATGATCGCAGCATCGTGGCCTTAATTCTTATTTTGCTATTGCATTCTCGTTCCAGCCAATATAGACATGTGCGATCCCTTTGCTCAATACAGACATGTCCATTCCAGTCTTATTTTCATTGGCTTGAATGAAGGTCTATCCCGCCGTTAGGCGCCGCGGCATGCTCTGCTCCCGTCCGTTGGCGCGCTCTGCTCGCATCCGTCGACACGCTCGGCTTGTGGACAGCTTTTCCTGGCGTGTTCAACTGATATAGGCGGAGCGCTCTGCTCGCGTCCCTCCGCGGCTCTTTGCCAACGGCTGGGCGTGCGCACGATCACGTCGACGGCTCCGCATGCATGCGGTTGCACCGCGCGCGTTGCCACGTGATGCAGTTACGTGCGGCACGATGGAGTTACGTGCTGCAAATTAGAACTGCCATCAGGGCCTGCCGATATTCCTGGCCATCCGGCTTCCTCTTTAATCCCCGCGGCCATTATAACCTTAGTCTCTTCAACCTTTCGATCGCGCCCCACAACACAACAAGCACACCCACAACGACACATTGAGAGGGGATGTCCAGCGACACTCCAATGGAGTTCAGCGAGCATAGAGTGGAGACCCACGCGAGGGAGACGGATCTCTCGGTGGTGTACACCATCGACCCGGCCGTGGTGGACGACTACATCAACAACGTTGAGCAGTTGCTTGCTGGAGACAAGTACAAGGTGGTCGGCATCGACCTCCAGTACACCGCCGGTCATCTCGGCATAGATCAGAAGGTTGTCGTCACCTAGTTGTGCATGTGCCATCATGTCCTCATCTACCACTACTGCATGGCCACAGAGCCTTGCGACCGTCTCATTAGGTTTGTCAACAACACTGACTACTAGTTCGCCACGGTGGAAACCACCAACGATGTAAAAGTGCTTAGTGTTATGGGCTTGGCCTGCAAGAACCTTGTCGAAATTCATGACCACTACAGGGTCTGGGGCAACACGAGGAAGGACTCCCTGGTCGAACTCGCCTTGGCCATCATCGACCCCTACTACGAAAAGATGAAGCAGGATGCCCAGAGAACAAGTCTCGTATCCTGGCATGGGGCCTGGATGCGGCAACTAGATGAACCTCACCTCAGGTTTGCGGCCAAGAGCGTGTACACATGTTACGACAGGCACATGCGGATCGTTGACATGAGGAAGTGCCTCATTACCAAAATCGACAAGCCCGGATCGAGCCACAAGCAGAGCAAGCGTCACAAGAAGTAGATGATGATCAGATGAATGTTTATGCTAGTTAATCATGCATGTAATATATAGGTTATTTTATTGTTGGTGTGTGGAAATGTCATGTGTGTAGTAGCCACCTATGTAATTATGCATGTAATAGTTTACTTTGGTGTGTGCATATGCCATGGTTGTAGTAGCCACCTATGTAAGTGGATGTTTAATTTGGTTATGCAAGCATGTCCTTATAAGTGTGTGTATATATATGTTGTTGTTCTGTATGCGATCCCATCGCACAACACACATGTCTTATTAGCAGTAATCGTTTGTGTAATTATCGGTATTCACATACATTTCTGATTACAGACCTGTTTGCCGCGTATCACACACATCTTGTTCATTTGAACCATTTCTGTTCTCATGTCTCAACGCAAACAGTTCATCCGAGTGAACCGCATGCCGTATATCACACACACCTTTGATCTGGCTGACCATTTCCATTGTGTTGTTGATATGTCTCAGTCCTATCTATAATTTTTGATTGTTCCATGCCAATATTCTACAACTTTCATATACTTTTGGAAACTTTTTATATTATTTTTGAGACTAACATATTGATCCAGTGCCCAGTGCCAGCTCCTGTTTGTTGCATATTTTATGTATTGCAGAATATCCATATCAAACGGAGTCCAATCGGGATAAAAACGGACAGAGCTTATTTTTGGAATATTTGGAAAATCTGGGAGAAAGATCAACGCGAAACGGTGTCCGAGGTGGGACGAGGCAGGGGGCGTGCCCCACCCCCTGGGCGCGCCCCTGACCCTCGTGGTCCACCCGTAAGGCGGTTGATGCCCTTCTTCGGCCGCAAGAAAGCTAATTTTTGGTAAAAAAACACGGCGAAGGTTTCGGTCCAATCGGAGTTACAGATCTCCATATATATACGAAACGGTGAAAGGGCAGCAACAGAGAACGCAGAAACAGAGAGACAGATCCAATCTCGGAGGGGCTCTCGCCCCTCCCATACCATGGAGGCCAAGTACCAGAGGGGAAACCCTTCTCCCATCTAGGGAGGAGGTCAAGGAAGAAGAAGACGAAGGGGCCCCCTCTCCCCTTCTCTTTCGATGGCGCCGAAATGATGTTGTGGCCATCATCATCATCACCGCGATCTACACCAACACCTCCGCCATCTTCACCAACATCTCCATCACCTTCCCACCTCTATCTACAGTGGTCCACTCTCCCACAACCCGCTGGGCCCTCTACTTGAACATGGTGCTTTATGCTTCATATTATTATCCAGTGATGTGTTCCATCCTATGATGTCTGAGTAGATTTTCGTTGTCCTATCGGTGGTTGATGAATTGCTATGATTGATTTAATTTGCTTGTGGTTATGTTGCTGTCCTTTGGTGCCCATCATATGAGCATGCGCGTGGATCACACCATAGGGTTAGTTGTATGTTGATAGGACTATGTATTGGAGGGCAAGAGTGACAGAAGCTTCAACCTAGCATAGAAATTGATGCATACGGGATTGAAGGCGGACCAATATATCTTAATGCTATGGTTGGGTTTTACCTTAATGAACGTTAGTAGTTGCGGACACTTGCTAATAGTTCCAATCATAAGTGCATAGAATTCCAAGTCAGGGATGACATGCTAGCAGTGGCCTCTCCCACATAATACTTGCTATCGGTCTAGTAAAGTAGTCAATTGCTTAGGGACAATTTCGCAACTCCTACCACCACTTTTCCACACTCGCTATATTTACTTTATTGCTTCTTTACTTACAACATCCCTTAGCTTTTATTTACGCGCTCTTTGTTATCTTGCAAACCTATCCAACAACACCTAGAAAGTACTTCTAGTTTCATACTTGTTCTAGGTAAAGCGAACATCAAGCGTGCGTAGAGTTGTATCGGTGGTCGATAGAACTTGAGGGAATATTTGTTCTACCTTTAGCTCCTCATTGGGTTCGACACTCTTACTTATCGAAAACTGTTGCGATCCCCTATACTTGTGGGTTATCAAGACCTTTTTTGGCGCCATTGCTGGGGAGTAATAGCGTGGGGTGAATATTCTCGTGTGTGCTTGTTTGCTTTATCACTAAGTAATTTTTATTTGCTGTTCTTAGTTGTTCTCTATCTTTAGTTATGGATATGGAACACGAAATACCAAAAAATTAGGTGTACTTGCTACTCATGGAGATGAGGAACCTCCTAAAACCCTCGATGCTCATTATGTGACAGAAATTATGTACTACTTTGATAATCCTGAGAAAACCCCATTCAATGTGGTAATGGGAGTAACGTTGGATCAACATGAATACTTTAGGGATTATCGCTTGACACAAAAAGGGAAACTATTATGGGATCAAATTTATATATTGAAGTGGTATGCTCGGCAAGTATGCTTGAGTTATGATTATACTTGTTGCTCTAGGATGAAGGCTCCACACCTTCCCTTTTCATGCAAATTTAATGATAATGAAACCTTAGCTTCTTATGCTAATGGTATATATGATTACTATGATGTGGAACAAATAGAAGAATTTGTTGCTTTTAAGGGTGCTTATGAAATTGAATCTTTGTTTGAAAAGTATGAAGCTTTTGATGATGATGTTTATAGGCCTGAAAATTTAGCTATCCTAAAATATTTCTATGATAATTATGAATATAATTCCTATATTAATGCGCTTATTGAGAAAGTCTCCGTTGTCCAAGAAGAGACTAATATTTTGCAGGAATCTATGGAAGAAGAAGTTGATGAAACTGTGAGCTCATTGGATGAAAAAGATGAGGAGGAGAGCGAAGAACAAAAGGAGGAAGAGCAGATTGATCACCCGTTCCCACCTTCTAATGAGAGTAACTCTTCAACTCATACATTGTTTAATTCCCCTTCATGCTTACCGAAGGATGAATGCTATGATAATTGCTATGATCCCGTTGATTCTTTTGAAATATCCCTTTTTGATGATGCTTGCTATGCTTGTGGCCAAGATGCCGATATGAATTATGCTTATGGAGATGAACTTGCTATAGTTCCTTATGTTAAACATGAAATTGTTGCTATTGCACCCACGCATGATAGTCCTATTATCTTTTTGAATTCTCCCAACTACACTATATCGGATAAGTTTACCCTTATTAAGGATTATATTGATGGGTTGCCTTATACCGTTGCACATGATGATTTTGATGAATATAATATGCATGTGCTTGCTGATCCTACTTGCAATTATTATGACAGAGAAATTATATCTCCACCTCTCTATGTTTCCCACATGATAAAATTGCAAGAAACTGTTTATACTATGCATTGGCCTTTACTATGTGTGCATGAATTGTTCTTTTATGACATGCCGATGCATAGGAAGAGAGTTAGACTTCGTCATTACATGATATATGTTGCTTTGTGCTCACTACTAAATTACAAATCATTTCTAATTAAAATTGGCTTTGATATACCTTGGGATCCGGATGTTCACTAATTGAGCACTATATGCCTAGCTTAATGGCTTTAAAGAAAGCACTGCCAGGGAGACAACCCGGAAGTTTTAGAGAGTCATTTATTTCTGTTGAGTGCCTTTATATAGTTTAAAAACAAAATAAAATAAAGAGGGGAACCCAAAACTTCTTCAAAAAGAAAAGCGAAAGTGAGAGAGACAATCATTGTTGAAGTGGGAGCTAGCCTTGAACTTTGTTCATGCTCACGGAAACTTTGTGAATCTTGATTACAGAAACTTTTCAACAAAAATAATTATCCCCTTGTACAATTCCATTGTATTATAAAAATAACGTTCCAAGGTTTGCCTTTAGGATGTTTACAATGCTTGTCAGTTTGTGCGGTGCAGGACAGAAACTTTGGCTGTAGTGCACGATTTTACATTTTTTAATGGAACATTAAATAGTTCTGATTCTTTTTGAACTGTCTTTCTATGTGAATTTTTTATTTTTCCTAATTTTTGTAGAATTTTCAAGTATCATAAGTATGGTAAAATGTTCATATTATTACAGATTGTTCTGTTTTAGACAGATTCTGTTTTTGATGCATAGTTTGCTTGTTTTGATGAAACTATCGATTCATATCAATGGATTAAGCCATGAAGAAGTTATATTACAGTAGACACAATGCAAAAACAAAATATGAGTTGGTTTCCAACAGTACTTAGAGTAGTGATTTGCTTTATTATACTAACGGATCTTACCGAGTTTTCTCTTGAAGTTTTGTGTGGATGAAGTGTTCGATGACCGAGAAGGTCTCGATGTGAGAAGAAGGAAGAGAGGCAAGAGCTAGAGCTTGGGGATGCCTGAGGCAGACCAAGTAAATATTCAAGGAGACTCAAGCGTCTAAGCTTGGGGATGCCCCGGAAGGCATCCCCTCTTTCTTCAACAAGTATCGGTATGTTTTCGGATTCGTTTTGTTCATGCGATATGTGCAATCTTGGAGCATCTTTTGCATTTAGTTTTCATCTTTATTTTATGCACCATGCTGGTATGAGATAGTCCTTCATTGATTTATAGAATGCTCTATGCACTTCACTTATATCTTTTGAGTATGGCTTTATAGAATGCTTCATGTGCTTCACTTATTTCATTTCAAGTTTGGATTGCCTGTTTCCCTTTACATAGAAAACATCCATTTATAGAATGCTCTTTTGCTTCACTTATATTTGTTAGAGCATGGTCATATCTTTTGTAGAAAGAATTAAACTCTCTTGCTTCACTTATATCTATTTAGAGAGATGACAGGAACTGGTCATTCACATGGTTAGTCATAAAATCCTACATAAAACTTGTAGATCACTGAATATGATATGTTTGATTCCTTGCAATAGTTTTGCGATATAACGATGGTGGTATTAGAGTCATGCTAGTGGGTAGTTGTGGATTAGTAGAAATACTTGTGTTGAGGTTTGTGATTCCCGTAGCATGCACGTACGGTGAACCGTTATGTGTCGAAGCATGATTTATTTATTGATTGTCTTCCTTATGAGTGGTGGTCGGGGACGAGTGATGGTATTTTCCTACCAATCTATCCCCCTAGGAGCATGCCCGTAGTACTTTGTTTCGATGACTAATAGACTTTTGCAATAAGAATGTGAGTTCTTTATGACTAATGTTGAGTCCATGGATTATACGCACTCTCACCCTTCCATCATTGCTAGCCTCTCTAGTATCACGCAACTTTCGCCGGTACCTTAAACCCACCATATACCTTCCTCAAAACAGACACCATACCTACCTATCATGGCATTTCCATAGCCATTCTGAGATATGTTGCCATACAACTTCCATCATCATCATATACATGCCTTGAGCATTCATTGTCATATTGCTTTGCATGATCGTAAGATAGCTAGCATGATGTTTTCATGGCTTGTACGTTTTTTATGTCATTGCTATGCTAGATCATTGCACATCCCGGTACACTATGATTCCCCCATATCTTTGTTCTAGTATCGAGTTGTAATATTGAGTTGTAAGTAAATAAAAGTGTGATGATCATCATTATTATAGCATTGCCCCAGTGAGGAAAGGATGATGGAGACTATGATTCCCTCACAAGTTGGGATGAGACTCCAGACTTTAAAAATAAAAGAGGCCAAAGAAGCCCAAATAAAAAAGAGAGGCCAAAGAAGCCCACCAAAAAACAAAAAAAACAAAAAAACAAAAAAATGAGAGAAAAAGAGAGAAGGGGTAATGTTACTATCCTTTTACCACACTTGTGCTTCAGAGTAGCACCATGTTCTCCATATAAAGAGAGTCTCTTGAGCTATCACTTTCATATACTAGTGGGAATTTTCATTATAGAACTTGGCTTGTATATTCCGATGATGGGCTTCCTCAAATGCCCGAGGCCTTCATGAGCAAACAAGTTGGATGCACACCAACTTAGTTTTCTGTTTGAGCTTTCACACACTTATAGCTCTAGTGCATCCGTTGCATGGCAATCCCTACTCACTCACATTGATATCTATTGATGGGCTTCTCCATAGCCCATTGATATGCCTAGTTGATGTGAGACTATCTCCTCCTTTTTGTATTCTCCACCATCATATTCTGTTCCACCTATAGTGATATGTCCATGGCTCACGCTCATGTATTGCGTGAAAGTTGAAAAGGTTTGAGAACATCAAAAGTACGAAACAATTGCTTGTCTTGTCATCGGGGTTGTGCATGATGTGAATATTTTGTGTGGTGAAGATGGAGCATAGCCAAACCATATGATTTTGTAGGGATAACTTTCTTTGGCCATGTTATTTTGAAAAGACATGATTGGTTTATTAGTAGGGTTGAAGTATTATTGTTTTTATGTCAAATGATAGACTATTGCTTTGAATCACTCGTATCTTAATATTCATGCCATGATTAGATATGTGCTCAAGATTATGCTAGGTAGCATTCCACATCAAAAATTATCTTTTTTATCATTTACCTACTCGAGGACGAGCAGGAATTAAGCTTGGGGATGCTGATACGTCTCCGTCGCATCTATAATTTTTGATTGTTCCATGCCACCAGGGCGCGCTTGGGCCTCCTAGCGTGCCCTGGTGGGTTGTACCCTCCTCGGGACTCCCCCAGGTGCATACAGGGCCCAACATGTTCCTTCTAGTCCATAAAAAATCTCCATAAAGTTTCATGGCATTTGGACTCTGTCTGATATTGATTTTCTGCGATGTAAAAAACACAGAAAAAACAGGAACTGGAACTTGGCACTATGTCAATAGGTTAGTACCAAAATATGATATAAAATGACTATAGAATGATTATAAAACATCCAAGATTGATAATATGACAACATGGAACAAGAAAAAATTATAGATACGTTGGAGGCGTATCAGGGTGGAGGAGACCCTGACATTCTAGAACAACATAAGATGGATGTTGTGAAGTTATGAGATGAGATAGCTCAAGCCAAGGAAGAGTTGGCGGCTAAGAATGTTAGGATGGCCACGGAGCGAGCTGCTTTCGACGTTTGGGCACAACGGATTCAGGTAGAGTCTTTCCGGCTTACCTTGGATCAAAACGCTTCAAATGCCATCATGATAAGGAGACACCAGAGTCGCTTACCTCTAGAGTACGATGCAAGAAACCTTTTCAACATGCCGGGGGCGGGGACCAGTGACCTGCCCGCGGTGAACGGGCGGTTGAGGCGCCCGTGACTGGAGCACCGGTTCAGCCGCATACTGTGGATCCATCTAATTTGGATATGATTCCGCCTCAACATGTTCCTACACCGTCGGGTCATTATTCTAACCCTTTGGATAATATGATTGCTGCGGCGTTACGTTTGGCGGCTCTCCCAGTTGAAGGTGAGTCTCCAGCTATGATAGAGACGAGGAGGGCCAAAGAACTCCTTCAGACAGCTTTGTCCAGCAGGCGGCTTATTCATATAGTCGTGAACGGATTCATTCAACCCCTCGCCCAAGCCAGAGTTATGGTATACATATTGACTCCCTGACAGTTTCAAGCAGTGAGCAACACCATAACCAGCCTTATAGGCATGACCTGGCGCGTGGTGGTGTCGAAGCCCAGACTTTGGTGGATCAGGACAGGGCTTGTCGGGAGGCGGGGGAAGGAGAGTCCCATCCGGACACGGGGGAAGGCCTTCTATCTTGTATCTTCACGACCCATCAGTCCGGCCCATGTCACATAGCTCGGACGCCCGGGGACCCCATAATCTAGGACTCCCTCAGTAGCCCCTGAACCAGGCTTCAATGACGATGTGTCCGGCGCGTAGATTGTCTTCAGCATTGCAAGGCGAGTTCCTCCTCCGAATACACCAAAGCAGTCTTCTGAACAAGAGAACTGAATCCGGCTCTATATAATAGTTACAACCCCAACCACAAGGGCAAAATACTTAAAAAAATAAGTTATGTCCACTGACAGCTTTTTCGGCGAGATGTTACGTCTGGCCCTATTATTATTTTGAATCATCTTTTGGCCTCCCGCTTCGCGTTTCGAGGTGCGGCCTCCATTGATACGTCTTGTCAAAGCAGAGATCGTGTCCCCTCATTGCAGGATTCTCATCAATAAGGGTTTGGGTAATCCAACCGTGCCATTCGCATGACCCATTGGGAATAGGCGATTTTTAAGGCTTGTGAGGGGGTGCTTGATATTCATTGCCTTTATAAGAGGATAAGGACCCGTCTTTTTACCTCATGCCTTCTTCTTCCTCATCCCTTCCATCCTCGAGCTCCAGCGCCCAAGTTTCGATCTTTTCTCTCGCCACCAAACACTCCAGCCATGTCTGGATCCAGCTCGTAGGGCAAGTGGATGGCTTCCTCCATCACAGAGAGGAACGTCTAGGAACTCCGGGAAGCGGGGTACTTGGCCGCGAACATCGTGCATTGGCTCCCTGCCAAAAAGCAGATCATACCTACTCCGGAGCCCAATGAGAGGGTGGTGTTTATCCCCCACTTTCTCCGCGGACTAGGGTTTCCCCTCCACCCTTTCGTCCGCGGCCTCATGTTCTATTATGGGCTAGATTTCCATGATCTAGCCCCAAATTCCTTTCTCCACATTTCGGCATTCATCGTCGTGTGCGAGGCGCTCCTCTGCATCCCCCACTTCGGCCTATGGCTTAAGGTCTTCAACGTGAAGCCGAAAGTGGTCGACGGGCAACATGTGGACTGTGGCGGCACCATGGTGAGCAAGGTCCCCAACGTCACCTGGCCCAAGGGGGCCTTTGTGGAGACCATGAAGGGATGGAAACAAGAGTGGTTCTACATCACGGAATCTCGTAGCACCACATGGGCCGCCACTCTTCATTTTAAATCTAGACCTACATTGCGGATTGCATCGTGAATTAACAAGGGCCTCGGTTGGGCATCGTCCGACAAGGTGACGATGCTAAAGAAGCACATCAAGAGTATGATGGAGAAGAACACCAGTCTTGCTGATGTGATCCAGGCGATGCTTTTTCGCTAGATTTTCCCCTACCAGCGCCGGCCTCTCCACATGTGGGAGTTCAATCCGGCTGGCCCTCGGACCCTGCAGCGATTCTTCGGCACGACGCACGAAGAGATCTGGAAGCTGATTTTCAAGGCCCAGAAGTCGTGGCCAGAGACGACCGAAGACATCGGCCCCGACTGCGCTCATCCGACCACTCCAGTAAATTTTGTGATTTCTGAACATAACTTCAACTTGTAAATCCAAGGGGTATGCCGAGCCTTCCATTCTTCCCTCGGGGCTGGACAAAGAAGGCGGAGCGGATCCTATGTCCGGCTCTACTACCTGAAGACCTAGCCATTCCTCTGCTAACGAGGGTGCTGGTCCCGGCACCGTACCAGGCGTCGGAGAAGAAGGCTAAGAAGAAGGGCAAGGAGGCCAAAAGTGGCCTTTGCCATAAAGGTACTTCGGACACTGTGTCCGGAGATACCGAAGCTCCCTCCTCCCACGAGGGAGATGAAGAAGAAGTGGAAGAGGAGGAGAGCAACTCTCCCCTTAAGGGGGGAGAAGAAAAGGATGGTTTCCGTGGACTTAGAGGCGGAGGCATCAAAGAAGGGGAAGATCTCCCATTCTGATGATTCGGACTCGGACACCGAAGCCATCCCCGAGTGGCGCCCCAGCTCGAAGTCCCTGGACGCATCATAAGTTCCCAAAAATACCGTATACATATCCAGCTTTCATGATTTTAGTAGTTTTAACACCTTTAAGTTTCATGCTGCAGTCCGGCTTGAGGTCTCCCCCAACAATCATCATCTTTGGGGAACTCTCTGGCGCCGGAGATGGTGGAGAGCGAGACACCTCCGCGAGCTTCTCTGCCACATGCCACGGATGACATCGAGGTGTTATCCCAAAGGACTTCTCCGGGCCAGGGAGAAGTGCGGAAGGCCGCCAAGATGGCGCCAGAGGGTAATGCCTCAGCTGCCAAGAACATGGGGGGTACAACCCCATGGAGACTGACGACGGGGGGCTGGACCAGTCCGGTCTCTAGCCGAATACCACTCCGGAGACCCATACAACTCCAGAATCGAATGAGCAACCCCCTTCGAAGGAGGGGGAGTGCCGACTCCACCAGCGACCTCCATCAATCCGGAGGCGCCAGACATTTTGATGGAAGCACTTCGATGTGCTTCCGTCGTGGAGGATCATCATACCCTGATGTGTACGGTGGTTGAGAAGGTTCAATCCGCCAAAAGCGGACTGAAGAAGCCTTCACCAGTCTATTAACAGGCTTCGAGGTATGTGATGTAGTATTCTTAGCTGCTTTATATATGCAAAAAATATGCCCGTGCATAGATAGTAGCCCCTGAGACTCTGTTCGGCTTTTACAAAGAAGGGACGAACAGAGGATCAAATAGTTATTCACAGGAGATAATATACTTGTCTATTTTGATAAGTAGGCTTCACTGTTAGCGGCAACCGCCCAGGCCACCGAAGTGTCTGAACTTAAGAAGAATTTGGAGCGGGCTGATGCAGAACTCGTCCGCACCAACAAGCGGTTTGAGGAAACGCAAGGTATGGTTGGAAAAAAATATTGACATACTTAAAGGAATATGTCAATACGGCGTCTAATCTCCTGTGCTTTTGATCATGTGTACAGATAGGGTGACTAAGGTCGAGGATCTGAAGAGCACCCTTGCCCAAGCCAAGGAGCAGGCACGCGTGAGCCAAGTGGCCGCTGACAAAGCAGCTGCAGATTTAGAGGCCGAGCAAGTCACCCGCCATAAGTATCAGGAGCGGGTGACTAAAGTGGATCAGGCGCTCCAGGATGCCGCCAACAAGTGCGAGGCCTTGGAGGAGAGTAATAAGGCCCAGGCAGCCGAACTCACCAAGGCTCTTCAAGAGGCAAAGGAGGCACAGACCGAGTCTTGGGCGACCCACGAGGAGGTCAAGCAAGCCGGATAGATAGCGGCTGGTAAGCCTGTTCTTTAATAGAGTATATTTGGCGGTCGAAGATGTGCTTTGCTAAATCGACTATGGAGTGCTCCAGACGCCTTTGCGGATCTCCCAAGGAGTGCTACCGACGCCGCACAGTATTTCCGGGCCTAAGAAGGGAACGCAATGGAGAAGCTCTTCTTGTTGCAGTACCTAGCGCCGGAGCGGCCAACGCTGCTAAACAACCAGATGATGCAGCTGGAGGAGCTGCATAGGATTTCCGGTTTGGCCATCAAGGACATCATAGTCCGTCTATGGCCAGCCGGACCCATTCCTAGCAGCTACTTTTGGCCTGGTCAAGCGGCTCGGTGATGCCTTGCCCCGAGTTGATGTTGTAAAGTGCTCAGCATGGATAGAGGGCACGCGGATGGCCTTTGCCCATGTCAAGATGCACTGGGCGAAGATGAAGGCCGCCGTCGTGGTAGTCGAGGGTCCGCCCGAAGGCAAGGACTACCGCAAGCCGAGGCGGTACTTCGAGGACATCTTAGAGGGTGCCCGTTTGATAGAGTGTCGATGCTTGAAGGATATTATGTTTGAATGAATGTATCTGGGCTACCCAGACTTTTTGTTATGAAACAAGTCCTTTGTAATGTACTTGTGCTTTTATCTAAAATATGTTCCTCCAGTGCGGCCATTTTTTGTATCTGAAAGTTTGCCAGTCGTGGGCTTCAGCCCCCACGTAGATACTATGGGGGTGTTCGGAGTAGCACATGACCACACTTGTTCCAACGTCTTGGTTCGTAAAGGAGGTGATCGTGCAGCGAACTAGGCAATCAGATTATGCGACTTTACCACTTTCACTTAGCCATAGGACTTTGACAATGGGATTATAGGCTTAGCCCCTGTTGTTGTTCGGCTATCCAAACTTGGGTGCTTTAGACACCTAACCAGGTGGAGGCCAGTCCTTCGTATAATACAAAAAAAATCATGAAAGATTTTAATAAGTCACCAAACCGCTAACCAGCTCTCGCCATATCATGACAGTCAGTATTCGGCTTTCTCCACTGAGGTGTTTGACCGGACGAGCCAGAAACACAATTGCAGTAGTTTTCCCTTTACTACCTTAGCCGAACGAGCGGAACATAAGGTGGTAACCACAGGAGCCGGGCAACCCAACTATTGACCAAAGACATGATTCAGAGCCGATGCATATAATGCGGTATCCGGGACACCAAAGTGTAATATGAAAGCGTTTGGACTTTTTGTTTTTGAATATTTATGGCCGGATAAAGCTCGTGGCAATTGATGCCAATGTGTATATGTCAATCAGTCGTGCAGATGGAATACAAATTATGGAACAGAACAATACCGAATAAGGTAGGACAAAACTGTTTCCGCTATATTCTGATTGGAACATCAAACATGCTCTTACAGAGAATGCCATATTTATCAAGGATATTTTACATGCCAAGAATTTGAGAACAAGGGAAAGCTCTACACAGGTCCTAAAAAAGGAAAAGGTGGTCTTGAAGATCATTTGGACACTCTACCGCACGTCTGCGCCGCTTTTCACCTTGGTGTAGGATCCTTTGAGAGGATGAGTCGATCGGGGATACATAAGGGGCCTCAAAAAGGGCCCTTAGTACCATCAAAAAGTGATTTGGGTTGTAAAGAACCTGAAAAATGAAAAGAAGGAAAAAGGAAGAAGATGAAGGTCCGAATAAGGTCGACCCATATTGTGGACTTTGTTTTCAGTGTGCCTCCGTCCTTACCCATGGTATTTTTAGTGCGTAGTTATGTACGCGCGGTACGCATGCCGCGATCAGGTTGGGGTTTTGACGGCGGCCGAATTTCTAATCTAGCTCTGTATGAGCTAGACTGTCATTCTGCAAGGTGGACCGGACTCTTTTGACAGTGTCCGGGGGCTTGACTGCCGATGTAGTATTCGGCTTGATAAGGCCACCCTGTACTTCAGCTGCGAGGGCCGCATGGTCCTGGCATCTTGAGCTTCAGATATGCGTAGTGCGGGACTTCATTGAAACGGGTGAAACTGGTTCATCCAAGCAGTGCATGGTAACCACTGCGGAAGGGGACGATGTCGAAGATTAAATCTTTGTTTCGGAACTTATCTAGTGAGCCGAAGACTACCTCCAGTGTTATTGACCCTGTGCAGCAGGTCTCTACACCGGGTATTACACCTTTAAGGTGGTTTTGGTGGGCTTGATCCTTGAGGGATCAATACCCATTTTACGGACAGTGTCTTGATAAAGCAGGTTAAGACTACTGCTGCCATCCATGAGGACTCATGTGAGGTGGAATCCATCGATGATAGGGTCGAGGACCAATGCTGCCGAACCCCCATGACGGATACTGGTCGGATGGTCTCTGCGGTCAAAAGTGATCGGGCAGGCTGACCATGCACCACTAGGGAAAAGCTTATACACAGGATCTTACCAGTAGCAAGTTTTAAAATAAGGCGCTGCTGCAATGTAGCAGTAGCGCGCTTCGGTAGTACTCGCTGTTGAAATAAATGTAGCAGTAGCGCGCCTCCTCTAAGCCGCGCTACTGCTATAATTCCCACGACCCCGCCGCGAAGCTAGTTCTAGCAGCAGTGCATTAATTCGGACCGCATTACTGCTAGGTAGTTTAGCAGTAGCGCCTCTGCCTTTAGAGCGCTACTGCTAAAACTAGCTATCTCCCACCCCCACGCTCTCCTATATTCGATCCACACTCACACTCACACTCACTCCCCCTCAACCCCCCCTCCCCGAGCGCCGGTCCTCCCCCGCCGGCCGCCGTCGCCCCCGCCAGCCGCCGTCGCCTACCCCTCTTCCCTCTGTGCCGCCGTCAACTCCTCCTCGCTGGACTCGGTACCGCCCTCCTCCTCCGTCGTCCCTCGACTCGCCGCCAGCCGGCCCCTCCTCACTCCGCCTTCCTCCTCCGTCCTACTCTCTTCTCCCTCCTCGAGTCGCCCCTCCTTCTACCTCCTCCCTGCTACATTTTGATTTAGTAGGCTAGTTCCTATGCAACATTTTGATTTAGTTCATATGATTTAGTTGATTTAGTAGGCTAGTTGATTTAGTTGATTTAGAACATTTTGATTTAGTTGATTTAGAACATTTTGATTTAGTTGATTTAGTAGGCTAGTTGATTTAGTAGATTTAGTAGGCTAGTTGATTTAGTTGATTTAGTATGCTAGTGGATTTAGTAGGCTAGTTGATTTAGTTGATTTAGTATGCACCATTTTATTGTTATTTTTTCTGTACATGGATAGGTAGATGCTTTTGTTTTTTTTGTAATAAGTTATTTTTTGGCAAAATGTAGGTGCCAAATTATATGAAATGTCTTGGTAGGTGGTACCCTTATTTGGTAGATATTTGTGAAAAGTTTTTTCGGCAATAGGTGCCACCGAAATGCTTTGGTAGGTGGTACCTTGTCATCTAATATGTTACTAGATCTTAGGATTATAATTGTCCATAGAATTGCTTCTCACGGAAGAACCAAAAATATGACATGCTACTATTTTTCTTTCCTATGAAGTGGATCGTTAATCCTTTGCTCATATTGCTTTAGGAAAATGGCGCCACCACCACCACTAAGTCGACTGTGCAAGTCAAGGTGCGCCAACAGCCTTGCAACTGGCAAGTTGTTTGGCATCTACTTCCAGCCAAGTTTTCGTCATGCGGCGGTAAGAAATTAGATGAAATGTAACAACTATTTTATTTTTAGTGTTGGCATTACTGCATTGTGTCATTTTGCTTTTTTTACACAGATCGTCCCATGCAATGTGAGGACAGGAGACACCGTGACATTTGAGGCTCCTGGGGGCCGTACACTATGGAGGTCGAGAAAGGACGCAATATGTCACAGATTGGAGTAGATGGATGGGCCCGTTTCCTCGCCCACATGCGTCTTACTGGTGGTGAGTTGATCAGCTTCTCCTTTAGAGCAGAAAGACCCAAGCTGGCTATCATTTATCTCAACCTGGTCGAAGATGATGATGATGATGACGAAGATGATGAAGATGACGAAGATGATGAAGATGATGAAGATAATGAGGACCCACTCTATGAAGATGATGAGAACCCACTTCATGAAGCCATCGTAGCTCAAAGAATGAGGCTGAGCGAGGAGGAGGTGTGCAACCTATGGGACATAATTCCGCCACGTGATGACTTTGTCGGGGTGCCATTCGTGACCCGCCTAACAAGTACCATGGTCGATCGGCATGAAATGGTATGTTATACTGACTGTAGTAATTTGATGATATATATATGCTTTATTTTTATACTTACAAATGCAAATTATCAGATGATATGCTTAGTGAATCTGACGATATGCTTAGTGTAGAGTCCAATGATATGCTTTGTGGAATCTAGTCGATGATATGCTTTAGTGTAGAGTCTGATCACATGCTTATTAGTGTAGAATCCAAGGAACTATTAATAGTGTAGATAATCCATATATACTTATTAGTAGAATTCATTATTAATTAGTACAAATGCGTACTACTGTGTCTTTTGATAGTGTAGAAATCTAGAATTAATAGAAATATATTTGCAAGAGTATCTGCGAGGCCATTTATTAATTGATTTGTTTTTCTTATTCAGAAATTGCCAAAGAACCTATCTGTGAGTTGTGGTATCGAGCCTGATGAAGAAGGCTCAGCTGGACTTCGCCTTGCCGCAAGGGGATCCGTCACCACTTGTACTTACTGCATGGACACAGACGGTCGCACACACTTAAACTCGGTTGGGTGGAAGAGATTCCTCGTTGGCAAGAATCTTGGTGTTGGACAGGCCATCCTAATTACTATCAGGAACACCCACCGCCTAGGCTTGAGGATGATGATTGTCGTCGATATCATCTAGAACTACATATGTGTGTGTGGCTATATCATCTAGAACTACATATGATGATTGTCGTCGATATCATGTAGAAGTACATATGATGATCGTCGTTGATATCACCTAGTACTGCTTGAGGATGCATGTTGAGTATATATGAAATTGTTATCTAGTACTCCCTCCATTCCAAATTACTCGTCGTGGTTTTAGTTCAAATTTGAACTAAAACCACGACGAGTAATTTGGAACCGAGGGAATACTACCTAGTACCTATAATGCTTTATGAAATTGATATCTAGTAGTACCTAGTATTTGGAAATTGCAGTTTATTAAAGCTGAAACAGGATGGAAATGATGAAAGATATAGCACTAGCGCGGGGCTAGGAAATCGCTACAGCTAACTAATAGTAGCGTTTTCCAGAAAAGCGCTGCTGATATAGTCAATAGTAGTAGCGCGGGTACATGCAACACTACTAGTAACAGTTAGCTGTAGCGCCTTATTGATAGCCTCAAAACCCGTGCTACTACTAGGGTTTTCCCTAGTAGTGATGGGTTGAATTTTGGGGCGACTGGCTATATGGCGTAAACGTCCCTTAGTGCGCGCTTGCGCTCCCGTTTGGGGATATGAGTGACATAGATCATATTCACTGTTTTT
>NC_041390.1:345100537-345130914 GCF_002162155.2 Triticum dicoccoides | reverse complement strand
GAAGACCCAACAATTTTTGTTGGTATGATTGGCAGGCTTGTCTGGGGTGCCATGGATCTGGCAAGGCCGATCTAGTATTCTGTCCAAGTTGGATGAACCATCTTTGTTTCCTTTGAATGGCTTCTTTCGCTGACCGGGTTTAGAGCCATTGAATCCGTCATTGACCGCCGTGTCTTCGGTATCTTCATTGTTGCTTCGACGCTTGTGTTTGTTTTGCCATGGCCTGCCGTTGCCATCTCTGGCTTCAGAGGTGCCAGGGTCGCCGGTGCTATTGCTTCTATGAGCTAGTTAGCCATATTCTCCCATGCAATAGCGGGTCATAAGTGTGGTGAGAGCTACCATGGACTTCATTTTTTCTTGGCCGAGGTGTCAGGCAAGCCACTCGTCACGGACACTGTGTTTAAAGTCCACGAGGGCTTCGGCATCCGGACAATCAACAATTTGGTTCTTTTTAATTAAGAACCTGGTCCAGAGTTTTCGGGCTGACTTTCTGGGTTGCTGGACTATGTAACTGAGGTCATCGGCATCCGGAGCCCGGACATAGGTACCTTGGAAGTTTTCTCTAAAGGCGTCCTCCAGGTCTTCCCAGCTACCAATTGAGTTCTCTGGGAAGCTGTTTAGCCAGCGCCATGCTGGTCCTTTCAGTTTCAAGGGAAGGTATTTGATGGCATGGAGATCGTCACTGCGGGCCATGAGGATATGGAGAAAGAAATCTTCAATCCATACCACGGGATCTGTCATGCCGTCGTATGATTCAATGTTTACGGGTTTAAACCCTTCTAGGAACTGGTGCTGCATTACCTCCTTGGTAAAGCATAAGGGGGTGTAGCGCCTCTGTATCGGGCAATGTCGCGACGGAGTTCGGATGACATCTGTATGCGATTTTCGTCCCTGGTGAGGTTATGCCTGTCAGGCCAAGCTTGATGGTCGTCTTCTCGCATTGGGGCGCACCCCCTTGATCCATAGATTGATCTTGTTTGTCCTGCTCTATTACTCAGGTCTTGTCGTAGGTCGTAGGTGTATCCTGGAGCCTTTGTCTCTCTGCCCTTACGGCAAGGTGGTGCAGGTTGGTGTTCGGCGTAGGTGGCCGCTTTATCTAGCCCACGCGGTGGCCGGTCTGGTTCATCAGCGCGGTCATGTTTTGACGGTATTGGCTCAAAGGCCTCGTTGTTGAATTGTGGCAGTAGCCGACGCTTCGGATAGCTCTTTGTTGGGCGTTGTAGGCCATATTCTTCGGCAACTAGGACCTGTGTCCATCTGTCGTCGAGCGTATCCTGTTCAGCTTGGAGCCATTGCTGCTGATTTTTAGGCTTCTTGTAGTGGTGATTAGTTGGCGCTTGAAGTGCTCCTACTCGAGGTGTTCCTCCAGCATGACGAAATCTTCATTGCCGAGGCTGACATCGTCTTCGGAGAGCGGAAGATAGTTTCTATCCTCCGAGTCCTCGTTCCCGACCGGATCATCGGGGTCAACTTGCCCCTCCTACACATTGTCCTGTTCGGATGTGGGCTCGATGGGGGCTTCTGGGTCTTCGGAACCCTCCAGAGTGTTATCGTCTCCAGTGCCGATATTCCTGTCCTGACCACGACGTGATTTTGAGCGGTGTTGCTGGCATCGACACTTCGGTGGAGCCTCATCAGGTTTGTCCTCAAATGGATCCTTCCTGCCTTCGCCATCATCCTCTTTGGCTGTATCCACCATTTACACGTCGTATCTGGAGGTGGCCGTCCATCGTCCGGTAAACGATGGGTCTTGGCCTTGTTCGTCCTTGGCATCGTCGTCCACGCCGTCGATGTCTTCGGAGGTCTAATCCAGCATGTCAGTTAAGTCCTCGACGGTGGCTATGAAGTGGGTGGCGGGTGGGACATAAAATTCCCTGCTCCCAGCCCCTGATCCGGGCTGGGCATATTTCGGAGGTGATTCCTTAGTAATAGTGAGGGACCGCATTAACTCTAGAGCCTCGTTTAAGGGCGAGGATTGGACGGGGAAACGAGATTCCGCGGGGCCGATCGGGGCGAAGGCCTCCTGGCCATGCTTGCTTGGCACGGACTTCGAGAGTTCGGATATGGAGTTCGGGGGCGAGTCCGGCCTTTCAGTGATAGGACGAACCCGGTCTGATTCTGAGTTCTCCGTGGACACAATCGCCTCCAGATCTTCGATAGTGCAGTTTGCAGTGGAGAGTCCGGTGGGCTCCAAACTCCCATCTTCGAACCTGGCGGTTTGCTCCAGATCTAAGGCCAGAGTGGTGGTCGAGGCCGCGAACCCTGTCAAGTCTCCTCGGATATCAGAAACATAATTTAGGTTCCTGAAACTGATCTAATGGCCGGGGGCATAGCTATCAATCTGTTCAACGTGGCCAATTGAGTTGGCATGCAGAACGAAGCCGCCGAACACAAAAATCTGGCCGGGGAGGAAAGCTTCCCTGAAAACGGCATCATTGTGGATGATGGAATGAGCCATCGAACCTTCTGTTGACGATACAGTGGAACTCTCAATGAAAGCACCAATGTCGGTGTCAAAACCGGCCTATATCGGGTAGGGGATCCCGAACTGTGTGTCTGAGGATCGAAGGTAACATGAGACAAGGGGACACGGTGTTTAGCCAGGTTCGGGCCCTCGTGATGGAGGTAATACCCTACTTCCTGCTTGATTGACTATGATGAGTATAGGGGTTACAAGAGTTGATCTACCACGAGATTGTAATGGCTAAACCCTAGATGTCTAGCCTATGTGATTTTTCTTAGCCTCTATGGACTAAACACTCTGGTTTATATAGACACTGGAGGGGTCTAGGGTTGTACGGAGTCGGTTTACAGAGAAAGGAAATAATACATCTGAATGCTAGGCTTGCCATCCACGCAAAGGAGAGTCCCATCCGGACACGGGGGAAGGCCTTCTATCTTGTATCTTCACGACCCATCAGTATGGCCCATGTCACATAGCCCGGACACCCGGGGACCCCATAATCCAAGACTCCCTTAGTCCTCGTAAGGTGCCTAATTACACGGCGGATCAGCCCCCCGAGGCTTGGATTGAGAGCTATGTGATGGCCATGGAGATGCTGCATGTGCTAAGTATTTCACCATGATGTTGGATGGGCCGGCTCATACTTGGTTGAAAGGGTTGCCCGCTAACTCCATTAGATCATGGGCGGAGTTGAAAACTCGTTTCATCCAAAATTTTAAAGACACATGCAAGCAGCCTATGTCGATCCTGGATTTGGATTCTTGTGTCCAAGGTGAGGGCGAGTCAACAACCAATTGGGTGCGCCGGATCTCAGCTGTTATACACTCATCGGACAATATCAATGTCGGTTCAATAGTCCTAGTGTTGGAGAAAAATTGTCGCTTCCTTCCCCTTAAGCAGAAACTGGGGCGGCTTAAACGCCATTGCAATGACATGCGGGAGCTCATGGCAGCTCTCGTCAAATATGCCGACTCTGATAGTACAAAAGACCCCGACTCTGATGAAGAGAAGGCGGGTAAGGGATAGAAGAGCGGCAATACAAAGGGGCAGCAGCATAATATAGTGGGTCAAAGTGGCAACGGTAAGCACAAGGCTGATGGTAATTTAGATTTTGTGGCTAGCACCAATATGAAGAACAATAATCAGCGTCGCAAGGGAAAGCCGCCCCGGCTTGGAGGGCCAAAATTTAATATTCAGGCGATGATGAATCAGCCTTGTCCAAAGCATGGTACGCAAGAGAAGCCGACCAATCATCTGTGGAAGGATTGCATCATCATGAGGGAGTATAGGAATTCCAATTTTTTATAGACAAACATGGCCCAAATGGCGGTTTAGGATCTGGCTCTCACGGGCATGGCTTTGGTGGTGGTGGTTCAAACTCTGGTTTCCAGGGCCAAGGCAATCAATGTGGTTTTAATCAGTAGTCTGGTCAAGGGAATCAGCAGCGGCAATCTGGTTATCAGAGTAATCCAAAGGAGTTGAATAGTGGACAGTATCATGTGTTCACCATGAGTTTATGTAAACAAGACCAAAAGATTCATAGAAGGGCGGTGAACGCAGTTGAGCCGGTGATTCCCCGTTACTTGCCATGGTCTGAACATCCTATTCTTTGGAGCCGTGAGGATCACCCGCCCCGGGTAGACAATCCGGGTCACTTGGCTTTAGTGGTTGCACCTCAGGTTGGAGGTTACAAGTTCACTAAGGTGCTCATGGATGGAGGCAGCAGCATCAATATCCTTTACTATGAAACTTTCCGTCGTATGAGTTTGACTGACAAGGATCTTAAGCTATCTAACACTGTTTTTCATGGTGTGGTGCCTGGTAAGTCGGCATATCCAGTGTGCAATATAGCTTTGGAAGTGGCTTTCGGTGATGATCATGATTCTAGAGTTGAGACGTTGACCTTTGAGGTGGTTAAAATTAAGAGCCCTTATCACGCTTTGTTTGGGAGGCCGGCTTATGCTAAGTTCATGCAAGGCCTTGTTATGTTTATCTGCACCTTAAGATGCCGGGTTATAAGGGTACCATCACAGTGCATGGGAACCGGAAGATAGCCTTGGAGTGTGAAGAGGGCGATGTTGCTTATGCTGAGTCCGTTTGTGCAACGAAAGAATTGAAGTTTTACAAAGATAATCTTGACTCGGTAGATATGATACCTTTGAATAAACCAACCATAGAGCATGACCCTCTGTTGAAGTTTAAATCGGTAGATGACACTAAGTTGGTTGATTTTGCCCCTCGCGATTCATCCAAGCAGTTCAGTATCAGTGCTAATCTGGTTTCAAAATAGGAAAGCGCGCTCATCGAGTTCATCCATGAGAACCGGTACATCTTTGCATGAAAGCTGATATGTCTCCGTCGTATCTATAATTTTTTATTGTTCCATGCCAATATTATACAACTTTCATATACTTTTGGCAACTTTTTATATTATTTTTGGGACTAACATATTGATCCAGTGCCCAGTGCCAGTTCCTGTTTATTGCATGTTTTTTGTTTCGCAGAAAATCCATATCAAACGAAGTCCAAACGGGATAAAAATTGACGGAGATTTTTTCTGGAATATATGTGAATTTTGGGAAGTGAAATCAACGCGAGACGATGCTTGAGGGGCCCACGAGGCAGGGGGGCGCGCCCCTAACCCTTATGGCCAACCCGTAAGGTGGTTGGTACCCTTCTTTCGCCGCAAGAAAGCCAATATCCGATACAAATCGTGTTAAAATTTCAGCCCAATCGGAGTTACGGATCTCCGGGAATAAAAGAAACGATGAAAGGCCAGAATCTGAAACGCAGAAATAGAGAGAGACAGAGAGACAGATCCAATCTCGGAGGGGCTCTCGCCCCTCCACCGCCATGGAGGCCATGGGCCAGAGGGGAAACCCTTTTCCCATCTAGGGAGAAGGTCAAGGAAGAAGAAGAAGGGGGCCCCTCTCCCCCTCTCTCCCGGTGGCGCCAGAACACCGCCGGGGCCATCATCGTGTGACGACGATCTACACCAACACCTCCGTCATCTTCACCAACATCTTCATCACCTTCCCCCTTCTATCTACAAGGATCCACTCTCCCGCAACCCGCTGTACCCTCTACTTGAACATGGTGCTTTATGCTTCATATTATTATCCAATGATGTGTTGCCATCCTATGATGTCTGAGTAGATGTTCGTTGTCCTATCAGTAATTGGTGAATTGCTATGATTGGTTTAATTTGTTTGTGGTTATGTTGTTGTCCTTTGGTGCTCATCATATGAGCATGCGCGTGGATCACACCATAGGGTTAGTTGTGTGTTGATAGGACTCTGTATTGGAGGGCAAGAGTGACAGAAGCTTCAACCTAGCATAGAAATTGATGCATACGGGATTGAAGGGGGACCAATATATCTTAATGCTATGGTTGTGTTTTACCTTAATGAACATTAGTAGTTGCGGATGCTTGCTAATAGTTCCAATCATAAGTGCATAGAATTCCAAGTCAGTGATGACATGCTAGCAGTGGCCTGTCCCACATAAATCTTGCTATCGGTCTAGTAAAGTAGTCAATTGCTTAGGGACAATTTCGCAACTCCTACCACCACTTTTCCACACCCGCTATACTAACTTTATTGCTTCTTTACCTAAAACAGCCCCTAGTTTTTATTTACATGCTCTTTAGGTTCTTGCAAACCTATCCTGTTACATCTACAAAGTACTTTTAGTTTCATACTTGGTCTAGGTAAAGAGAACGTTAAGCGTCCATAGAGTTGTATCGCTGGTCGATAGAACTTGAGGGAATATTTGTTCTACCTTTAGCTCCTCGTTGGGTTTGGCACTCTTACTTATCGAAAGAGGCTACAATTGATCCCCTATACTTGTGGGTTATCAAAAGCCTTCAGACATGCTAGGTGTACCGAGGGAACTCGCTGAGCACACTCTCAATATTGATCCAAAGTTTAAGTCGGTCAAGCAATTCCTTTGTCGCTTTAATGAGGAGAGACGTAAGGCCATCGGTGAAGAAGTGGCCTGGCTCTTGGCAGATGGGTTCATTGTTGAATTTTTTAATCATGAATGGTTGGCTAACCCGGTGCTGGTGCTTAACAAAATTGGTACTTGGCGCATGTGTGTGGATTACACAGACCTTAATAAAGCTTGTCCGGCTGATCCTTTCGCTCTCCCTCATATTGATAAGATTATTGATGCTATGGCGGGTTGTGAGCGTTTGAGTTTTTTGGATGCTTGTTTTGGGTATCATCAGATCAAGATGGCAGTTAAGGACCAGGAGAAGACAGCCTTCATCACTCCCTTTGGAGCCTTCTGCTATGTGTCTATGCCTTTTGGGCTCAAGAGTGCCCAGGCGACTTACCAGCTGTGTGTTCAAAATTGCCTTCATGGTCAGATTGGACGTAATGTTCATGCTTATGTGGATGATATTGTTGTGAAATCCAGGTTGAAGGAAACCTTGATAGATGATTTGAAAGAGATCTTTGACAATCTCCGGGTCTACAAGATGATGCTTAACCCGGCCAAGTGTGTTTTTGGTGTGCCAGCTGGCAAGCTCTTGGGTTTTTTTGGTTTCTGAATGAGGCATTGAAGCTAACTCGGAGAAAATCAAGGCTATTACTTCTTTGGCTAAACCGGCATGCATTAATGATGTTCAGCGTCTGGCGGGTCGTATTGCGGCCTTAAGCCGGTTCATAAGCTGGTTGGGAGAAAGAGCTATCACTCTGTACCAGATGATGAAGAAAACAGATCACTTTGT
The DNA here is from genome assembly GCF_002162155.2 of Triticum dicoccoides. Taxonomy (NCBI): domain Eukaryota; kingdom Viridiplantae; phylum Streptophyta; class Magnoliopsida; order Poales; family Poaceae; genus Triticum; species Triticum dicoccoides. The sequence goes on along the minus strand of NC_041390.1, from coordinate 345,123,718 downwards.
ATGGAGTGATGTTGCTGATCAGGCGTTTAAAGCCCTGAAGAAATAGTTAGCTGAGCCATCGATCCTTGCCGCTCCTATTGATAAGGAGCCCTTGTTGTTATATGTGGCTGCCAATGGCCGAGCTGTTAGTGTAGCAATTGTGGTGGAACGAAAGGAAGCAGGAAAGGAACATCCGGTTCAGCGGCCGGATTATTATATCAGTGAGGTGCTCATTGAATCCACGCAGAGGTATCCGCATTGGTAGAAGCTGGTATATGGGGTGTTCATGGCTAGTCGAAAGCTCAAGCAATATTTCCTTGGTCATCCCATCACTGTGGTTAGTTCTGCTCCTTTAGGGGATATTATTCAGAACAGAGAGGCCGCAGGTCAGGTAGCCAAGTGGGCCATTGAGCTTGGACCCCATGGTTTGAAATATATGCCTCGCACAACCATCAAGTCTCAAGCACTTGTGGATTTCATCAATGATTGGAAAGAGTTGCAGATGCCCGAAGAGAAGCCGGATAGCACATATTGGTCTATTCACTTTGATGGATCCAGGCAGTTGGAAGGCTCGGGGCTGGAGTTGTTTTCACTTCCCCACGAGGTGATATATTTTGTTATGTTTTAAGGTTGATGTTCCCTTGTACTAACAATGCAGCTGAGTATGAAGCCTTGCTCCATGGTCTTCGGATGGCTAAGAATATGAATCTAAGCCAGGTGAGGTGCTTTGGCGACTCAGATTTGGTGGCCCAGCAAGTCTCATGCACTTGGGATTCAAAAGACCAACTCATGGCGGCTTACCACCAGGAGGTTGATGCTATTCCTGGTAATTTCAAAGGCTATCAAGTGGAACATGTTGATCGCGGGAAAAATGAGGCGGCTGATGCTTTGAGCCGGCTAGGGTCCAGCGTAAGCCGGTACCACCTAATTTTTTCCTTGATATTCTGCATAAACCTTCAGTCAAATTGCCTACGGAGGAGGATCTTACTATTCCTGACCCGGAGGCGCAATTGGTGGCGGCTCTTCATGTTATTCCTGATCGGACAGTTCCATATTTGACTTATATGTCCCGAGGTGAGTTACCTGAAGATGAAACTTTGGCTAGGCAGATAACCCGGTGGTCTAAGTCAATGACTATTGTCATTGGAGAATTGCAGCATTGCAGTGTCACAGGGGTGTTTCAACATTGTGTTTCTCCTGAGGAAGGCCGTGAGATTCTACAAGAGATTCAAGAAGGAGATTGTGGTCATCATGCCGGCTCAAAGTCCCTCATAGCCAAGGATTTCCGTCATGGGTTTTATTGGCTAACAGCTCATGCTGATGCAGAGGATTTGGTCAGTAAATGTGATGGTTGCAAGAAATTTTCAAAATGAGCCCATGTGTCGGCTCAAGAATTGAGGATGATTCCAATCACTTGGCCATTTGCAGTTTGGGGGCTGGATATGGCTAGACCTTTCAAAAGGTCCAAATATAAAAAAGACCCACCTTTAGGTGGTAGTTGACAAATTCACTAAGTGGGTTGAAGCAGAGCCGGTCAGTAAGTGTGACGCGGCAACAACGGTTCAGTTCATCAAAAAGGTGATTTTCTGGTTTGGCTTTCCTCACAACATTATAACTGATAATGGCACTAATCTGTCCAAGGGTGCTATGAAAGAATTCTGGCAATGTGGGCATGTTCGTCTTGATGTATCATCAGTGGCTCACCCCCAGTCCAATGGCCAAGCTGAAAGAACCAATCAAGAAATTTTGAGAGGCATCAAGCCCCGGCTTATGGTCCCTTTGCAGAGGACGCAGGGTTGTAGTGTGGAGGAATTACCCTTAGTGTTATTGAGTATCAATACTACCCCCAATGGATCTACGAGTTACATGCCTTTCTTCATGGTTTACGGAGTAGAGACGGTTCTCCCAAGTGACATCCATCACGGATTCGCCCCGTGTGGCGGATTATGTTGAAACTGATAATGAAAAAGCACCTCAAGGTGCTCTTGACCTGTTGGATGAGGAGCGTGACCATGTGGCGGCTCATTCGGCGATGTACTAGCAAGATCTGCGTCGTTATCATAGTCTTCGGGTTAAAACCAAGACCTTTCAAGAAGGAGATTTGGTGCTCCGGCTCATCCAGGATCAAACTGACATGCACAAGCTATCCTCGCATTGGGAAGGGCCCTTTGTGGTCAGCAAAAAATCTGAACAACGGGTCATACTACCTTGTCGATGTTCGAGACCACAAGGACTCACGCACGTCGGAGGAGGAGACCCACCAGCCATGGAATATTGCTCATATTCGGCCTTATTACACCTGAGCCACCAGCTCTTGTGATGTACATACTTTGTCCATGTATATATTACGATGAATATAATAAAGCCGGCATCCTTGATAATTCAGGGCCTCCATCGTTTCATTTCTGAGAATATGAGTCTTTATTGTCCCTTCATACGATCACTTGGGGGCTTCCTGCTTATTGAGCGTAGCTATGACTACCCTCTTGATCCGGCTTGTACGCCATAATTACAAAATACTTGGGGGCTTCCTACTCATTGAGCATAGCTATGACTACCCTATTAATCCAGCTTATACACCTGGAATGAAATATTACTTGGGGGCTCCTCATTAATGAACAGGGCTTTGTTGTCCCTTGTAATAGGCTTGGACGCCAGGTGTATTCACCAAAAATCCAGGTTATCCTGCCTTTGTTTGCCTGCCACTCCGACTAGGTAATCCTGGAATGACTCGACGTACTCTTGAAAATCAATCTTATAAAGATGCTGAATTTGTCAAAGTTAAAACGGCGATTGGTCATGTGAGGTCCGACTTACGGGTTTGAATTAAGGTTTAACTCAGCGGCTATGTGACCCTTGAATAGCACTTGACATTGAGGCTTGGCAGCCTATGAATGCCTTGTTTTCTGGTTTATGTTTGGTTTGAACAGTTTTTGAGGTTCATCTTTTGGACCTTGTTGATACATGGTTGAAAAACTAGTTAGGGCCATGTTGCCTTATGGTTCATATATGAATCTATCCAGCGTTTTATTAACCGGACCTGGATTTGGACCTTAAGTCGCCAGTGTGTTATGATTATGTGCTTGGAGTACTGTCTCTAAGATTTGGGATGTTACCCCTTGCTACATATGGCATTGTAAGCCGGAGGTATGAATAAATTGAACAGGGCATTGTGCTCTCAATCTTTGGGTTGTGACCCTTATTGCATGACGCATGATAAGCCGACAGTGTGAACAAATATCACATGTATGATTTTTTTTTGTTGTGATTGTATGAGTTTTTGATAAATTGGCCCTGGTTATGGACTATTTAGTCATTAGTGGTTTTTATATGGGGTATTGTGACCTGCCCTAGGGTAAACTGTCAGGGTACTTGTTATCTGCTTATGCGCAGGAAAAAATGATAAGCATGCTTTGCAAAGTTGATGATATTATAAGCATAAGTGGCGGGTTTTTGAATAATGTATCGGCAATGTTATGCAAATAAACACGCACAATGGCGTGACAGACCAGGATTGTTCAAACTAGCCTATTACAAGGAATCATATGGCTGCAAAACAATAAGGTGTTTTTGAGATACACAAAAACCAGCTCATGAATTAAGACTTCTAGTCTTGGCGGGTCAAAGCCTCCGGGTCATCCTGCGCGTCTTTGTCTTCATCTCCTTGATTATCCATTGGCTGGAAGTCAGGCATAGCTGAGTTGATAACGGTCAAAGCTCTAAACACAGCCTCATCGTCTATAAGACTTGATGGATCAATATCAGAAGCAAAGGTATGCTTACAAGTCAGCGGGATAAGATTCACTTCTTGATGAACCGGCGCTTTCACCTTCTTGTTCTCGGCATCATAAGCCGCCTGGTATTCGGATAGATCTGTTTCTTCGGCCAGCTTGCTTGCTACTGGACGCATTTCCCTTGCTATTTGTGTAAAATCATCAACGCTGAAGGGAGACCCGTCTTCTATCACACTGGCGCAGCCATTCGCTGAGTCCTCTAGATCAAGATCTACTTGCCATGCCTTTGCCCGTCTTAGGGCAGTCATGGCGTGTGGCACCCCGGCTCAGAGCGACCGGTTTACCATGCATTGTCATCCTAGAGACCATGTCTTCTGGCAACACACAACATCTTGGTACAGAATAACAACCGCTTTATTGATGCTAGCGGAACATAGTTACATTATAACATCTGTCGAGGCCAAGCGGCACACTCGGTGCGGCTGAACAATATGTACGTTATTTAGTAAACATAAAGGGGCCTCGATCCGAACAACTACGTGGCAGAGGAATAACGTCATGGTGGAAGCTCCATATCACAGGGACACCGATGTGGACACGATCTAGACTCAAACAGCGCTCCTCTCCAACGATACTTTCCTGAAATCTGGCATGACACGCCAAGTGAGTACATTGAATGTACTTGCAAGCTCACAACAGGCATAATCGTAATGACAAACAATATCATGATATTTAACCAATTATTAAAAATGCAACACTGTATGTCAACATGCTGTGGTCATGCTTGAACGTCCCTCGGGACAGCTTACCAACCGTGATCATCTCTGGATCACAAACACACCACCAAAGTGGTCTTTCTCAAGAACAACTTGTGATCCTTACGGCGATCACAACCACGACCATCATTTGGTCCCAAATGCCTCGATGGCCTTTCTGCCATCCATCAACAATGCAAAGTTCACAACTTAGTGTCCAATTTTTATTAAACGTTTACTCATGGTGGGACCTACTACGAGGTGTCCATGACCGTGGACTCGGCTATCGATAGATTACACACTCTGCAGAGGTAGCACACTGTACCCACACCACGGAACCCATGGCCTCGCACTCCCATTCGGGTGGACCAACGGCATTCCGACAAGACCCCTCCATTGCCACAGCACTCTCCCGGCCACTCCGACCCAAATCCCCAACAGGCTGGTCCTGGGTGGCCCCGTGTCTACCAAAGACACCCCAACCACCGTCGTGGTCAAAAACTCCCACTTGGGGACTCGGTACCATAATCTCATCAACGAGCACACAAGATTATGTCTGCTTACCGGGCCAGGGCAAGCACGACATAACCTTCCCTAGATGGAGGCACCGACCAGAGGCCGTGTCAATGGACCGAATCAAGGCCTTCCCACATAGGCAAATGTGGTTGCACTGGAAAGAAACTCGATTCAGCGGCACCATGACCCAGTCAATGGTATATTCAAGTTTAGTTATATTAAGGTTTAACTTTAAACTAAAAATGACCGGTGTCATAGCATGCCATGAAATGCAAAACAACACATGCATCATATAATGATAAAAATGACCGATGTCATCCTTATACACACCAAGCATAACGTCAACAACTCAAATTACTCTACTTGCTCGAATGACTCACAACTTAACCCAAAATATTTTGCAACAAGTTTTATTAATTTCTTACGCAAAAAAGTAACTCTGATAAATTTCTCATATGCTTGTCAAAAAGATTTCACTATCAACAACTCTTACTTTCTTTCTCACTAAGTTGGGTTGAAACATTCTCTAAGACAAGTAATATGATTAAACAAGTATTTAACAGATTATTTTCTAATAAATTTTTATCAATCTCTTAAGGCAAAAACATAGCTTTAAAATAATTGCTAACATGCATAACAAAATTATTTCTATCATCACCTCAAATAAATCTTAACTTCCTTTATCCACTAAACTAGTTTCAACCATTCTGTAAATCAAGCATAACAACTAACCAATATTTAACAGAATATAAATAACTCCATAATTATTTAAATGCATGGATTAATCATTTCATTCAAGTAAGAAAATCACAAATATTGAAATGGCACCATGAAAATGTTGCTGTGGCTTGCCTTAGTGCAGACGAGGTTCACAAACCTCCTGGTGATCCTCAAGACAAGCTTCACCTTCTGAAAATAATTTTAAACACAAAAAGAAAGTATCAAGAACATTTCTGAAAATCACCAGAAATTCCAGTCAGCTCAGAAAAATCTCATCTTTGGTGAGCTGTTAGATTTCTAATCAAAGAATACAATGCAAAAAGAATCAATTCATTTGGACTTATGGTTGAAGTGTTGTAACTGTTTGAAGTGTTCTGTAAATTCAAATGAATTTGAATAAAAGAAATAGACTGGGGGTGACGTCGAAGGCGTAAAGCCCAGGGGCGCCACTACTCGTACCGTTTCGCGCGCATACAGAGTGGCTGACTAGCGGGCCCCGCTAGTCAGGTGGGGGAAGAGGGAGAAGGAAACAGAGGGGGACGTGGCTTCGTCGGAGCTCCCGCCGGTGACGAGGGCTCCTTGGCCCAAACGAGAGGGAGGGATGGCAAGAGGGGGTTGAGGCGCACCTGCCCATAACAGTAGCGTAGCTAGGGCTGGTCGGACGACATCAGAATTAACCTCGCAAGCGGAGGCAGAACGTGGAGGTCATCGGAGTTGAGGAAGACAGCGAGTAGAGGCCACTCCAGGGGCTCCAAGCTGGTGAGATGGCCTCACCAGAGAGAGGCGGAGGCCCTGGAGGGGTCGCCCAGGCCTGGGAGGGTCTGGAGATACTGCGGCGACCAAAGGGGATCGCTGGCGAGCTCGAGCTCGGGGACGGCGGCCCGAGGACTGCCCGGCCGGGCTCCGGCTTCCTACTCGATCATGGGGTGTGTGTGAGTGCTGGATGGTGCTCGAGGAGGCTGGGGAGGGCTCTATATATAGGCGAGCGGCGAGGGTGATTCGAGCTCTGCCGGTGGACACCTGTCCACAGCGCCCGGCGATGAGCGACGTCAATGAGAGGGGGAGAAGGCGACGGAGGTCACGCGACCACTATGGGCGGGCGGAGACGAGCACAGGATCAAGAGGATGGCGACGAGCACAGTGCGCTCCGCACTGTTGTGCTGGCCGGACCTTGCCCATGCTCGCTGCGGCGAGCTCCGGCTTCGGTGAGCGCCAGGGAGGAGTTAAGAACGTTGAGACGATGATGGTGGTGAGGTTTGGCATGGTTAGGCAGGCGGGGAAGCAAGCACGCGAGCAACATAGGCTCGGGCGTGTCGCAGAGCGCGTCAGCTGCATGCCAGCACGCCTGGACGAACAGGGTCACCGAGTGAACTATGACATCAGGTCGATCTAAGCATAAACTCAATGTCTGGCATGTTGTTCATGGTAGTTTTGAGTGTTACCACGATTTGGTTTGGATCCAGGTGCAGTAGAGAAGTTTTCACACGCCAAGTAAGTTTCTGGTCAGTAACTTTGTGAAGTTACTGTGGTCAAATGGCTTGGAGTTTGAAGTTGTGCTTTGGAGGCTAGTGATAAGTTACTAAGGTAAAGATGCACAAGAAAGTTCAGGTCAAATGGAGCAAGTAAAATGATAGTTGCTGTAGAAACCACCATTTTTGTCCAGAATAGAAAAGATTTTCTGTAGCAAAAATATTTTAAAAAGTTATGAAATATTTTTGCTCGGGAAGGTGCACTAGGGTTCACAGAATATTTGTGAATTATCTCAGATTTTTCTGAGCCATAAAAATTGGGGTTGCTTTGAAGCAATCAGATCTGGCTTAGGGTTTTTGAGAGAAAATGAATATTTTTCTTTTAAGAAAAATATTCCAAAGATTATTTTTGGGGTGGGTCAGAAGTGAAATGATGGTTTAGGAGGGAAGTGAAGCACTTGGGTGAAAGCCATGGATGCCCAAGTGTTTAAGTCCATATGAAAAGATTCAGAAACTCTAAGTTTCAAAAAAATTCAAATGAAAAAACAAGCAAATAAGAGAGGGCAAAACCCAGGCTGTCACAAACCTCCCCCAATTAGAATGAATCTCATTCTCGAGATTCGGTTGCTTGGGAAAACCATTCTGGATACTGATCCCTAAGGAATTCTTCCTGCTCCCAAGTTGCTTCTGACTCTGTGTGATGCTCCCACTGAACCTTGTAAAATTTTCAGGCTTTACTGCGAGTGACCCTTTCCATCTGATCCAAAATTTTGAACGGTCTTTGTTCATAAGTTAAATCTTTTTCCAATTCTATCAAAGCCGTAGTAGTTCTTTTCTCAGGCAGGGATATGCATTGTCTCAATTGTGAAACATGGAACACGTTGTGTATGTCTGCCAATTCCGGGGGTAGTTCCAGTTGATATGCAACCGTTCCCACTCGAGACATAATCGGGAATGGACCAATGAATCTGGGTGCCAGCTTTCCACGAGTCTGAAATCTCTTGACTCCTTTCATAGGAGTGACTCAGAGGTATACGTGTTCTCCGAGTTCAAAACTGACCTGCCGATGTTTGGCATCATAATAACTCTTCTGTCGAGATTTGGCCAATTGCAGCCTATCTCGAATTTCCCTAACTTGTTTCTCAGCTTCCAGCATGAGATCCGTTCCGAAGATACGACTATCTCCAGTATGAAACCAATTTAGAGGAGTGCGGCACTGATCAACTGTAAGTATAGCTCGGTTTTTTACGCCCAAACTACGGATGTTGAATTCTCCACAGGGACTAGGCGACGATAGTCGTGCTCAGCTAAATCTAGATTAGACAAAAAGGTTTTTGCTAATGCAATACAAAAGAAAATAAAACAAGTTTTCCCACTCAAAGTAGGACAAGATCACCTACCTCTTAACAACACAAGCAAATAACAAGACATGGCGAAGAATAACTTGCAAGTCAATGTTTTTAGGATTTTCATTACTACACACAATGGATTGATCGACTAACAAATGAGAAAACAAATACACTAGCAAACATTTAAGATTGGGGACAGAAGCATATTTGAGATACAAGGAAAGAGCACATCACGATCACTACATATATATAGACAACATAAAAAAACACATGTACTCGAGCTATCACAGGGACTAAGAATTAAGCATGTTCACACATCTGACTTCACAATGAACAATTACAATACAAGATTCACAACTAGTAACCTGAATGTAACAGACAAATAACTAACAGGCGATTCATATATATTGAAACAGTGTAAAATAGATTACAATCTATCAAGTCTCCACTCTAAATGTTCATAGAAATTACACACTCTAATAGTAACAAGTGAAGAACAACAGAAGGACGTTTTGTTCAGGAAAGAACAACAACAACGTGGGAGAGAGAGAGGAGCAGCATCTTGGGGGATTGGAGAGGAGCAGCAGCTGTTGGAGTTGGAGCAGCAGCGTGAGGTTGAGAGAAGGGAAGAGCAGCAACAGTAGGGACGAGGGGCAGCAGAGGAGATCGCAAGAAGAGCAGCAGCGGGGCTTGGAGAAGAAGGAAGATGCAGCAGCAGAGGCGTGGGGAAGAAGAGAAGGAATAGGGGCGAAGCAAGAGGGAGGAGCAGCAAGAGAGAAAGGGAGGAGTGGAAGTGGTGGATGGCGCCGGCGTGGGTTGCTGGTGGTTCGGGGTTCAGGTGGCGGCGCTGATGGTGGATGGTGCAGTGGTGGCGCTGGGTGATGGATGGATGGATGGCGATGGTGAAGTGGTGGAGCAGCGGATAGTGGTGGGGGGTGCTGTTGGCGCGGTGGCGCGCCGCCACGCCGGCCTGGCCGCGGCGGCGGCCGGTGGTGGAGAAGGAGGGGTGAGGGAGAGAGGTGTGTGCTAGGCCCGATCCAAAAAATTGGTTGCGCTAGGGATTTTGTTCCCCTTCTCTCAGCTGCCAATTTTTTGATTTTGCCCTTATCCTTCTATACTTTTGCCTCAAGTAGATCCCTTCTTTCTTTAGTTTTGGCCCTCGGTTTATTCTTTCCTCCATGCTCAGGTCCCTTTCTTCACTTCTTTCATGCCCTTCTCTCGTCTTGTTAGCCACATAGTAGAACGTCTTGACAATTATAGTGCCTTTGCGCACTTTTCTGCAAAAGAAACAATTCACTAGTCAACATGCTCTTATATGATTATCATTCAAATATTTAGTATTTCTTAGCAAGAATTGATGGTCAGAACTCAATAAATGGTATATTTGTATGCCCAAATTATATATATGAAATGTGCTTATCAAGTTCCCCCACACTTAAATCTTTGCTTGTCCTCAAGCAAAGGAATATGACAAGAACTAGATAGTGAATAGTGAACTGGCTACAGAATGTCAAGTGAAGTAGATCTCTAAATAGTGCATGTTTGAGACTTAGTTAGTGAAAATTAATGGTTAGAGTGCTACAAAGCAGTAGGATACTAGCAGACTTGACCATTTTAAACTTTTACAATGATAAAAGAAGATTAGCAAGTTCAAATGCTGATTGTGCCAAAAGGTTCCTAAAGAGAGCATGATCCACAAAACAAAAAGAACTTAAACTTGTGATCAGATCACTTATTACCAGGAACAAAACATTGTAGTTGAACCACTTATTGAATTTGCAGGAAGTAATGATAATATTTTATCAGTCTCACTAAAGGAACATACCACCGATCCCGAGAACATGGTATACACCTGGCTCGACCAATTATTAGTTTTTTTAGTTTGTCTCCCCAAAGGAACATACCACCGATCCAGAGAACATGGTATACACCTGGTTCAACAATTACATTTTTATTATTAATTACTGCCCAAGCTAACCCGATTTCACATGCCACCGATCCAGGGAACATGACATGCTACTGTAGGTAGTCAGACTATTATTCATTATAAGATATAAATTTTTTTTGAACAAAAACAAGAATCATCACTCAACCATATCTGGTTCACATGCTACCGATCCAGGGAACATAGCATGCTAGTCCATAGTAGTAAAGTGATTGCTCTGAATGGGTACATACTTGGCACAAATACATCATCTAAACATAGTGATCTAGGTGTATCAAGGTAAATGCAGAAAATGATTAAGTTTACTTGTGCACTAGGGATTTGAGCACTCAAAACTAATAGTTCTCACTAGTTTCAGCAAAGCAATCATTGTATAGATCACTAGTTTACAAGGCATTCAGAAATCAGTTCACATATTCACATCAAGCACCATATGTCAAAGGTAAAATTCAATGGCACAACATTTAAGAAATGGCTCAAGCAACCCAAATATCAAATGATTTCATCATGTATCAATGGATGATATATTAAGATTGGGGTCATGAAACAGCTCACCGGGCTTTGATGTGGCACTCGCTCGACACCCTCTAAACTGCAGCTCTTCTCTTTTTGCTTCTCTATCCTCATGCCTGCTCCATCTTCACTCTTATTCGCGTGTGCCCATTGCTTCTCCTTATCACCATGCTGTGAATCCACCAGGATCCCATGGGATGTCATCTCGAACTTGGTCAGCTCGCAATGAATGGTATACAAGCGTAAACCTGAAAGAAAACTCAACAAACAAGCCAATACAAGTGATAGGGAAAATGCCCTCTAAGTCATCAATAGAGTATCCTATCACATAAGCATATCTATTGAGCATATGATAAATAGATATCATCAACAAATCGCTTGGTGCATAGGCAGTATTCATGATATGGCATATCTTTTTGAGAAAGTAGCGATCATACCTGAGATAGTTAGGAAGAAGCTTCAGGACTACCTCAATTGAAGATACCAAGTGAGGTGTGGTAGTAGAAATTTCCACCAGACTCGTGGCAACAAGTGAAATAGTGGAGCTTGGCTCCTTAACATCTGAATCCACCTCACCATAATCAACGATGAAGCTCTCCATCTCAGGCTCAGGTGTTGAGGAATCAATGCGGCTAACATCATCGAAGGCGAACTTTTCCATATCTGGCTCTAGCAGCACATGATCAATATCAACTAAAGGTGTCTCCTCAATATCCAAAGTAACTAACTGTAGCTCTGGTTCATCCACAGAAGAATCATCACAATGTAAAACTGAATCTAGAATGCTAGTATCCATATGATCTGAAGTGTGTGTGTCAACTAGGATGGTGTCATCATCATCAAAGATAATCCATGAAAGCTCAATCTTGTCACACGAAGAAACTTGTTCCGGCTTTTGTGTAAGAGATTCTTGCTGAGATGAAGTGATTTGTTGCAAGCAAACCAATGAATTAGATGTGGGCTTCTTATTGTACCACTGAAGTTGGTGGAAAGCTATGCTCTCAATTAGCAGAAAAGCATCATCAAGTGTCTTGTTTGTAATAGCTCCACCCGTTGCCATATCAATGTAACCGCGAGTGTCCGAAGTCAACGCTCTATAGAATATCTGCAGCTCTAACCATCTCTCGAGCCCATGATTAGGACATCTCCTGAACAAGGCTTCGTACCTCTCCCAAGCATCATACAAACTCTCGCCTTCACGCTGAACAAAGTTGAAGATATCATCTCGAATCATGGACTGCTTGTGTAGTGGGAAATATTTATCCAAGAATGCTTGTGATATCTCAATCCAACTGTATGACCTTGATGGCAAGGATCGGTACCAAGCACGAGCATCATCACAGAGAGAGAATGTAAACAACCTGCACATGATTGCATCTTGAGGAACTCCATGGTACTTGACTGTATCTGAATACTCCATGACTCGGTGTAAGTGCTCATAGGGATCCTCGGTAGGCCGTCCTCCAAACTGACATTGTTGAACCAAAGCAATAAGACTAGGTTTCTGCTCGAAGTTCTCTGCCTCAATAGTTGGCCAAACTGGTCCTGTGATATAGCATTGACTTTTGGGCATCCACAGATCACGAAGCAATGCCATCTTAACCGAGTGTAACTATAGAACAACCTGCAAAGATTAATGATTTCCTACACACGCTCATAAACATCAAACACTAGTCAGAAGATTAGTATCCTCATAAGCCGAAGCAACACCAAGGAAAAAAAGAAACACTGGAAAAGAAATACAGAGTGAATTAAACGATGAAATAAACTAAACCTAGTCTAAAGACTAACACAATCGCTTGACGCAAGTCCCCAGCAACGGCGCCAAATGATCAACTGTAAGTATAGCGGGGTTTTTTAAGCCCAAACTACGGATGTCGAATTCTCCACAGGGACTAGGCGACAATAGTCGTGCTCAGCTAAAGCTAGATCAGACGAAAAGGTTTTTGGTAATGCAATACAAAAGAAAATAAAACAAGTTTTCCCACTCAAAGTAGGACAAGATCACCCACCTCTTAACAACACAAGCAAATAACAAGACAGGGCGAAGAATAACTTGCCAGTCAATGTTTTTAGGATTTTCATTACTACACACAATGGATAGATCGACTAACAAATGAGAAAACAAATACACTAGCAAACATTTAATATTGGGGACAGAAGCATATTTGAGATACAAGGAAAGAGCACATCACGAGCACTATATATATATATATATATATATATATATACTAGAAATTGAGACAACATAAAAAACACATGTACTGGAGCTATCACAGGGACTAAGAATTAAGCATGTTCACACATCTGACTTCACAATGAACAATTACAAAACAAGATTCACAACTAGTAACCTGAATGTAACAGACAAATAACTAACGGGCGATTCATATATATTGAAACAGTGTAAAATAGATTACAATCTATCAAGTCTCCACTCTAAATGTTCAAAGAAATTACACACTCTAATAGTAACAAGTGAAGAACAACAGCAGGACATTTTGTTCAGGAAAGAACAACAACAACGTGGGAGAGAGAGGAGCAGCAGCTTGGGGGGATTGGAGAGGAGCAACAGCTGTTGGAGTTGGAGCAGCAGCGTGAGGTTGAGAGAAGGGAAGAGCAGCTGTAGTAGGGACGAGGGGTAGCAGAGGAGATCGCAAGAAGAGCAGCAGTGGGGCTTGGAGAAGAAGGAAGATGCAGCAGCAGAGGCATGGGGAAGAAGAGAAGCAGCAGGGGCGAAGCAAGAGGGAGGAGCAGCAAGAGAGAGAGGGAGGAGTGGAAGTGGTGGATGGCGCCATCCTGGGTTGCTGGTGGTTCGGAGTTCAGGTGGCGGCGCTGATGGTGGGTGGTGCAACAGTGGTGCTGGGTGATGGATGGATGGATGGCGATGGTGAAGTGGTGGAGCAGCGGCTAGTGGTGAGGGGTGCTATTGGCGCGGTGGCGTGTCGCCACGCCGGCCTGGCCGCGGCGGCAGCCGATGGTGGAGAAGGAGGGGTGAGGGAGAGATGTGTGTGCTAGGCCCGATCCAAAAAATTGGTTGCGCTAGGGATTTTGTTCCCCTTCTCTCAGCTGCCACTTTTCTGATTTTGCCCTTCTCCTTCTATACTTTTGCCTCAATTAGATCCCTTCTTTCTTCAGTTTTGGCCCTCGGTTTCTTATTTCCTTCATGCTCAGGTCCCTTTCTTCACTTCTTTCATGCCCTTCTCTCTTCTCGTTAGCCACATAGTAGAATGTCTTGACAATTATAGTGCCTTTGCACACTTTTCTGCAAAAGAAACAATTCATTAGTCAACATGCGCTTATATGATTATCATTCAAATATTCAGTATTTCTTAGCAAGAATTGATGGTCAGAACTCAACAAATGGTATATTTGTATGCCCAAATTATATATATGAAATGTGCTTATCAGGCACTTATGGCCATACAGAGCTTCGTATGGTGACATCTTTAGACTGGTCTAGAAACTGTTGTTATAGCAGAACTCGGCATACGGCAAGTAGTCTTCCCATTTAGCACCTTTGGCTAGCACATAGGCTCGCAACATATCTTCGAGTATTTGGTTTACCCGCTCTGTCTGTCCATCTGTTTGAGGGTGATAAGCAGTACTATATTTCAATGCTGTCCCCAAGGCTTGATGGAGATGGGACCAAAAAGCGGAGGTAAACAAAGAACCTCGGTCAGAAGTGATAGTTTGGGGTACTCCATGCAGACTGACGATCCTGGATACATATAGTTGTGCAAGTTCATTTGCTCTGTATCTGGTGCTGATCGGAATGAAATGAGCAACCTTGGTCAGGGTGTCTATTATAACCCAGATTGCATCCTTGTCTCGTTGAGTCCTAGGCAATCCTGTGATGAAATCCATGGAAACGTCATCCCATTTCCACTGTGAAACTGGCAGTGGTTGGAGAAGCCCGGCTGGCTTTTGATGATCTGCTTTCACCTTGTTGCCTATGTCGCAATAGGCTACAAAATAGGCAATGTCTTTCTTCATTCATCCCACCAGAATATTTGTCTGAGATCCTCATACATTTTTGTACCTCCCAGGTGAATGGAATGTGCAGATTCATGGGCTTCTGACAGGATTTTCTTCTTCAAGTCCGGTTGATTTGGCACACAAATACGTCCACGGAATCGGAGGGTACCGAATACGTCCTTGGAGAAGTCAGAGGCCTGCTTTGCCATCTGGCCCTTGGCACATTTTTGTAGGTTGGTGTCAGCTGGCTGAGCCTTGTAGATGTCCATCTCAAGTGTGGGTGTAACTTCCAAATTATTAGCGAGGTTAGCCTCTATGATGACCAAGTTGAGCTGAGCGATCTCCTCTTGGAGTTTGGTGGGTAATGATTTTAACATGACATTTAAGCTGACGGGCTTTTGACTGAGCGCATCAGCAACGACGTTGTCCTTGCCTGGATGGTAATTTATTCCAAGGTCATAATCCTTGACCAACTCTAACCATCTTCGCTGACGAAGATTTAAATCTGGCTGAGTGAAAATGTACTTGAGGCTTTTGTGGTCAGCAAAAATTTGGCACCTTTTTCCAATGAGGTAGTGTCTCCAAATTTTTAATGCATGAACCACTGCAGCCAATTCCAAATCATGAGTAGGATAATTTCCCTCATGAGGTCATAGCTGTCGCGATGCATATGCTACTACTACCTTGTTGTCTTGCATCAACACGCAACCAATACCTTGTTTGGAGGCATCGCAGTACACATCAAAGCTTCGATAAATGTCTGGAAGAGTCAATATAGGTGCGGTTGTCAGTCGTATCTTCAGCTCATTAAAACTCTTCTCACAGTCTTCTGTCCACTTGAACTTTGTATCCTTTTTGAGCAGCTCCGTCATGGGTTTAGCAATTTTGGAAAACCCTTCAATAAAACAATGATAGTATCCAGCTTATCCGAGGAAACTCCGGATCTGTGTCACGGTCGTGGGTGGTACCCAATCGAGCACATCCTTTACTTTGCTCGGGTCCATGGCTATACCTTCGGCGGATAGTACATGTCCGAGAAACCCAACTTTCTTGAGCCAAAATTCGCACTTACTAAACTTGGCGTATAGCTGATGGCCGCGGAGCCGTTGTAGTACTGCTCGGAGGTGATCCTTGTGTTCTTCTTCACCCTTGGAGTAAATGAGGATGTCATCGATGAAGACTACCACAAATTTGTCGAGGAAGTCCATGAATACTTTGTTCATCATATGCATGAAGAAAGCAGGGGCATTGGTGAGACCAAAGGACATCACGGTATATTCGTAAAGACCGTACCGAGTAGTGAATGCGGTCTTAGGAATATCTTCCTTTTTAATCTTGAGCTGATGATATCCGGTCCGTAAATCGATTTTAGAAAATACCTTAGCCCCACTGAGCTGATCAAATAGATCATCAATCCTTGGTAGTGGGTATTTATTTTTGATGGTGACCTCATTCAGTTGGCGGTAATCTATGCACATACGGGGACTACCATCCTTTTTGCCCACGAAAATTGCAGGTGATCCCCACGGTGAAGAGCTGGGACGAATATAACCTTTCTGGAGTAATTCGTCAAGCTGTTTCTTTAGCTCCACTAATTCTGATGAGGGCATCCGGTAATAATTCTTGTATAACGATGCGGTTCCGGGCACAAGATCTATGGCAAACTCCAGTTCCCGATCTGGTGGCATGCCTGGCAGTTCTTCTAGAAACACATCAGGGTACTCACTGACCATAGGAATAAATTCCAATTCAACCACAGCAGTGCACACTAATTCTGGCTTGGGTATATTATTGCGAGCATAGAATTTGATGAGCTGCCCATCCAGACTGGTTAGATTGACTTCTCGGGTTGCGCAGTTTATGCAAACTTGATATTTGGTCAACCAATTCATACCCAATATAATATCCAACTTTTCAGACTCAATGATTATCAGAGATGTTGGAAAGCAGACCCCGTTGATATTGATCTCCAGATCACGGCATACCAGATTGCTCTTGATTATAGATCCCGGGGTTTGTACCAACATATTTTTGCCCAAAACTGTGCAAGGAAAATTGTTTTGGGCGGCAAAACTCCAAGAAATAAAAGAATGGGAAGCCCCAGAGTCAAATAAAATTATGGCAGGTATGTCATTAACAGAAAACATACCAATGACGACTTCTGGCTTCTCTTGGGCTTCATCGGCGGAGATATGATGCACAGGCCCGATGAAGTTTTGCTGGTTTGGCCGCGACTCCATAAAGTTGACTTGCGGCCGGCTTAGGGCATTCGTCCTGTTATTCTTGGGGCACTGCTTGGCATAATGTCCGTGCTGCCCGCAAATGGAACAAGAATTATTGCGCTGACGCTCCTCATGCATTGGATTGGTCACAATATTCTTGACTTGGGTGGTGGTCTTGTTATCATTCTGTTGCTAATTTGTCATGTATTCCACCTGAGTCTACTGCCAGGTACGCGCCTTTTGCACAGGTGGCCCATCCTTCTTTGGCTCAAACTTGCACTTGTGGTCGTTAGCAGGCCTATTATCGGATATAAGCTTGTGCTCCCGTTCAACAATGAATGCCTTGTCCACCAGAGTTTGGAAATCCGTGAAATCAAACATACTGAAAGCACATCGAAGTTGCAGATTTAAACCTCCAAGAAATTTGTCAATCTTCCTTTCTTCGGTGGCCACGTCACACAGAGAGTAACGGGCCAAATGATTGAATTTTTGCAGATATTCAGCCACAGACTGATTTCCTTGGACGAGCGCGAGAAATTCAGGTTGCTTGGCCTTCATAACTCCAGTAGGGATATGATATTTTCGGAACTTATCCTTAAATTTCTCCTAGGTGATTTCCTCATCAATCGGCCACATGGCCTTTGTATTTTTCCCACCATATGGCAGCTGCGCCTTCAAGGTAATGAGTTACAAATGGAACTTTATCATTTCCTTCAGTACGGGCAATCTCAAGCTTTTTCTCCATTGTGCGCAACCAATCGTCGGCATCCAATGGGTCAATAATCTGACTGAAACTGGGTCGATTGATCCTTTGAAAATCTGACAGCTTTGAGTGATGACCATTCTGATTTCCATTCTGTCCCACCATAGCTTGAACACTTCTCAATATTTCAATCAGATCATTGTTTCTTTTCTCTTCAAACATACACAGAATTTGCTCGGTGAAGGGAGGATCAGGCGGTGGAGGTGGTGGCTGAACGTACGGCTCGGGAGAATGTCCTGCCTGTCATGCGGAACGACGAACATGAGTTCCCTCACGAATGTTGCTACTGCTGCCTCCCCGCGTCATCCTATTGTGATTTTTTCCCAAGACAACACGATCGAGATGAGAAACACCCAAAAATAAAATTGGGGAAAAGCCAGCGACAAATACCGGAAGAAAGGGGAAGAGCGAAAATTAGGGCGAATAAAGTCTCAACATAATTATACATAGACTCATACATGAAAAGTAAACAACATGACTGGTTCACTACTCCCATACATGCAACGAAACATCATGACTCGTACAACTACATCCATACATCATCCAGACAACTGCGAATACTCAAAGATACTACTGCTCTGCTGGTGCTGCGGAGTCCTCCCCTGAAGCGGTCTCAGATCCCGAACTGACGTGGTTAACGGAAACCTCTGGGTTAAAGGTAATACGACGGCGCTGCCTCGAGGGCTCTCCCTCAGGGGCAGGGGTAGGATGAAGTATCGGGGCTACATGGGTAGCGAGAAGTGAGACCCACTCGGCAGGAGTACTGAGAGGGTTCGCGATCGAGACGCCCATGCTACTCGGGGGAGTAACCGGTGAAATAGGGGAGCTAGAACTAACTGGGACATAAGGGATAAATCCCAGTGAAGACGGAGTAGTGGCGGATCTAGAAGTGACCAAAGTAGTGGCTAAAGCAGTACGAGTACGAGTCAGCTCTCAAGCCAGCTCGTGGATCATGAGATAGCTAGCAGTGACATAACGAGCAAGGTGTCTAGCAACACTATCAGAGTCCGGATCAATGAGAGGGAAACGGACACGACCGTTGTCGCGCAGAGATGGGTAGTAGTAGAAACCTGGGTGGTTCTGCGTTCGGACCTCGTTGTAGCGAAGCTCGATAAGGACCTCGAATGCAGCAAACTGGACTGCCTGAGAGGCGGTGGAGGCATAACCGCTCCGAGAAGTGCGAGTGTAAGAGCTGGAATCGGAACTAGTGCACAGAGTGACCACTTCGTGATACTCATACAATGAATCAGCTAGATGCTCCCGGTACACACGATAGACTGGGTCGTCTCCGAGAGGGTACAGCCAATGCACACGTTGTGAATGAGGTGCGGTGATGTGTACGGCATCAGCTGCAACTGGCACGGATACGGCACCGGAGCCATCTACACCCACAACCATTAGCAGGTTAGCATAAATATATATATAAACCGAATGCATGCAACGCAACAATCAGCACAAATTACTACCGGCACTCAACTAAAACTCGTATCTAGCGTCTAGTTAGCGCGTCATAGTCTAGCGTGGCCTACAGTCAGCGCGACTCTGATACCGAGCGTTGTGGCACCCCGGCTAACAGCGACCGGTTTACCATGCATTGCCAGCCCAGAGACCATGTCTTCTGGCAACACACAACATCTTGGTACATAATAACAACCGCTTTATTGATGCTAGCGGAACAGAGTTACATTACAACAGCTGTCGAGGCCAAGCGGCACACTCGATGCGGCTGAACATGTAACGCCCACGATGCGGCTATATCTCCCACGTGCCAAAGCACGACTTATAGGCATAACCGCATTGTAAGCAATGTCGCAAGTGAGGTAATCTTCACACAACCCATGTAATAAATAAGGAAAAGAGGTACGTAGTTGGCTTACACTCGCCACGTCACACAAATGTATAAATATCATTAGATTCATCCAGATACACTCAAGGACTGACTATGGAGCCAAAATAAAGAACAACCCCAAATGCGACAAAGTCCCCGATCGCCCCAACTGGGAACCACTACTGATCATCTGGAAAGGAAACATAGTATCATCCTGAGTCCTCATCGAACTCCCACTTGAGCTCAGTCGAATCTCCTGGAATGGCATCATCGGTCCCTGCATCTGGTTTTGGAAGTAATCTGTGAGTCACGGGGACTCAGCAATCTCACAGCCTCGCGATCAAGACAATTTAAGCTTATAGGAAGGGGAAAAGGTATGAGGTGGAGCTGCAGCAAGCACTAGCATATATGGTGGCTAACATACGCAAATGAGAAAGAGAAGAGAAGACAAAGGCACGGTCAAGAAACTATGATCAAGAAGTGATCCTAGAACAACCTACGTTCAAGCATAACTCGAGACCGTGTTCTCTTCCTGGACTCCGCCGAAAAGAGACCATCACGGCCACACACTCTGTTGATTCATTTTAATTAAGTTAAGTTTCAGGTTATCTACAACCGAACATTAACAAATTCCCATCTGCCCATAAACGCGGGCACGGCTTTCGAAAGATCAAATCCCTGCAGGGGTGTCCCAACTTAGCCCATCACAAGCTCTCACAGTCAACGAAGGATATTCCTTCTCCCAAGATAATCCGATCAGACTCGGAATCCCGGTTACAAGACATCTCGACAATGGTAAAACTAAACCAGCAAAGCCGCCCGAATGTGCCGACAAATCCCGATAGGAGCTGCACATATCTCGTTCTCAGGGCACACTCAGATGAGCACTCCGTACAACTAAAACCAAACCTCGAGTTTCCCCGAGGGGGCACTGCAAAGGGCTCTAGTTTGGACCAACACTCAGAGGAGCACTGGCCCGGGGGAGGGGGGTTAAAATAAAGATGACCCTCAGGCTCCGGAAACCCAAGGGAAAAAGAGGCTAGGTGGCAAATGGTAAAACCAATGTTGGGCATTGCTGGAGGACTTTTATTCAAGGTGAACCGACAAGGGGTTCCCATTATAACCCAATCGTGTAAGGAACGCAAAATCAAGGAACATAACACCGGTATGAAAGAAACTAGGGCAGCAAGAGTGGAACAAAACACCAGGCATAAGGCCGAGCCTTCCACCCTTTACCAAGTATATAGGTGCATTAAGATAGACAAGATATAATAATGATATCCCAACAATAAACATGTTCCAACAAGAAACAAACTCCAATCTTCACCTGCAACTAGCAACGCTATAAGAGGGGCTGAGCAAAGCGGTAACATAACCAAACAATGGTTTGCTAGGACAAGGTGGGTTAGAGGTTTGACATGGCAATATGGGAGGCATGATAAGCAAGTGGTAGGTATCGTAGCATAGGCATAGCAATAGAGCGAGCATCTAGCAAGCAAAGATAGAAGTGATTTCGAGGGTATGGTCATCTTGCCTGCAAAGTTCTCCGAGTTGACGTTAACTTGATCCTTGTAAACATACTCGACGGGCTCCTCGATCATGTACTCGTCTCCCGGCTCTACCCAAGCAAGAACAATAAGCAAAGGGAGACAACAATCAACCACGTGCAATGCACAAACAACATGATGCAAAACATGGCATGATGTGCGGGATGTGATATGCAATGCATATGCATGCTTTGGAAGGGAAAGATTGAACCTGGCCTCAACTTGGAAAACCAAGAGTGCCACTGGAAAGACGAGTTGATTTCGGTCGAAATCGATATAAAGATCACCGGAATCGGATGCACGGTTTGCAAATGGCAAGCAAAACAAATATGGCACCGATCTGCGATTAGCAGCATGAGGCCATCTAAATGCATCAAGAACAACATGCTACAGCACTCTAACATAGCAACAAAATACATGGCAGGGATCCACTCAAGATGCTTGACAAAAGATGAACACTGAGCTACAGCTAATTCACTCAATAGCAGGTTCAAACAAGCATGGCAAAAGTGCAAAACATAACAGGTTACAGACTTAGTGAAAATAACATGTCAGGAATTTAACATCAGGAAGCAATGTTTAGAGCAAGATAACAACATGCTACAGGAACATATCATGGCAAATCAAGGCATGGCATGAAGCTATTCAAAGCATACAACAAAAGTCCCTTACTGACCATAAGCCAAAAGGGATCAGAAAATACAATGGCAACCATGTGAACATAGCAATTATCGTTAACAGATTTAGACTTAGCAGAAAACTGGAACATAGCAAAAAAAATATCAAGTAGGCATGTTTACAAGCTCGATGCACTCACCACAAGGCATTTCATGACAAACTAAGCATACACCTAGCAAGTAGACATGGCATAGAAGCTAGACATGTCAAGAACAACAACATAGCATGCACAGAGTAACTACAACAAGCTCGGCAAAAATGCTTAACATGTAAACATTCTGCCAGGAACATTTTATAGCAAAAGTAGAGCTCGATTGACTCAAGCTAGGTTGCTTCATAATTGCAAACAAAGATATGGATGGATAGAGCACAACCATATCTACAAAACATCCTTATTGATCATGCTCAAAAGAGGCATGGATCACTCGGTAGCAACATGAATACATGGCATAAAAATATTATCAGGACAATGACTTAGAATATTGCTAAGTCCCTGAAATCAGCAACATTACGAGAGCTACTTTGCATGCTTGTGCTAGTCACCACAAAGATCACAAAAATACATGTCATACACCCTTGTAAAGATGGTATGGCATACTTCAAAACTCATGTAGAGCTCAAGTTCATAGGAGGCACACACCAATCATGGCAAAAATGACAAATGTCCAATTACTGATATGAATCTGAAACTAACAGAAACTAGCACTCTTCCAACAGCACTTAGGGCATCAAGATGAGCTCAAATGAACATGAGGCAATGAGATGAAATGAAGTACTCGACGAGACGAACAATTTGATATGCTACACACCCAAAATGGAGCCATGGTTGCAGAGTTATGATGCGATGAACATATGCAAAAATTACGGATATTAGGGCAAAAAGTCAACCAATCCGAATCTGGATCTGGATCTGGCCGGCGCGGAAAACGAGGATCATCGGAGTTCAGAGCTCGAGGTTGCCGGAGTACGGGGGAGAGGGCGGAGAGGTCGCCGGAACTTGCGGGGCCGGCCGGAGTGGACAACGCCGGCGACGGGGCGGCAAGGCGCGGTGCGAGGCATCGCCGGAGGAGACGCGGACGCCGAGGTGGCGGGGTGGCGCGCCTTCCAGAGCTTGCCGACGACGAGGACAGCGGTGCGGCGGGCGCTGCGCGGGAGGCGGCGGGCGTGCGGGGCGGCTCGGCTGCG
>NC_041390.1:345087121-345100043 GCF_002162155.2 Triticum dicoccoides | reverse complement strand
GCGGTCGCGGGCGGCGGACGAGCGCAGCCAGGAGCGGCGAGGCGCGGGTCAGCCGCGGTCCTGGCAGCGGAGGCGGCGGCCAGGGGACATGTGTCACGCCCTGGTTGGGCGCAGGCGGGGGTGGCGGTTTTGTCCGGCCGGACCGGACGTGTCCGGTGCGGCGGGAGGAAGGGGAGCTAGGTTTAGGGTAGGTATTGATCCGGAAATTCGGTAGGAGGTGCTAGGAGGCTCTAAATTGAGCACGGTTTCCGGCCACGCGATCATGATCGAACGACCTAGATGATAGAGGAGGTTTAGGTGGGTTTTGGGCCACTTTGGAGAGGTGTTGGGCTGCAACACACACGAGGCCTTCTCGGTCCCTCGGTTAACTGTTGGAGTATCAAACAAAGTCCAAATGCCACGAAACTTGACATGCAGTCTACCAACAGTAAACCAAGGCCGCTTGGCAAGTCTCGGTCCGATCCGAAAATGTTTAGCACCCGCACACGACAAGAGGTAGAAAGGGACACCGAAGGACATAGGAGCGCCGGAATGCAAATCGGACAATGGGGAAAATGCTCGGATGCATGAGACGAACACATATGCAAATGCAATGCACATGATGACATGATATGAGATGCATGATAAAGACAAAAGCACACGGAGACAAAAACCCGACAACGAGGAAATATCATAACTTAGTGCCGGAAATGGCAAGAGTTGGAATACAATTATGGCAAGTTACATACATGGTGTTACAGAACAATATGTACATTATTTAGTGAACATAAAGGGGCCTCGATTCGAACAACTATGTGGCAACAGAATAACGTCATGGCGGAAGCTCCATATCATAGGGACACCGATGTGGACACGATCTAGACTCGAACAACGCTCCTCTCCAATGATACTTTCCTGAAATCTGGCATGACACGCCAGGTCAGTACATTGAATGTACTTGCAAGCTCACAACAGGCATAATCATAATGACAAACAATATCATGATATTTAACCAATTATTAAAAATGCAACACTGTATGTCAACATGCTGTGATCATGCTCGAACGTCCCTCGGGATAGCTTACCAACCGTGATCATCTCTGGATCACAAACACACCACCAAAGTGGTCTTTCTCAAGAACAACTCGTGATCCTTACGGCAATCACAACCACGACCATCATTTGGTCCCAAATGCCTCGATGACCTTTCTGCCATCCATCAACAATGCAAAATTCATAACTTAGTGTGCAATTTTTACTAAACGTTGACTCATGGTGGGACCTACTATGAGGTGTCCGTGACTGTGGACTCGGCTATCGATAGATTACACACTCTGCAGAGGTAGCACACTGTACCCACACCACGGAACCCATGGCCTTGCACTCCCATTCGGGTGGACCAACGACATTCTGACGAAACCCCTCCATTGCCACAACACTCTCCCGGCCACTCCGACCCAAATCCCCAACAGGCTGGTCCTGGGTGGCCCCGTGTCTACCAAAGACACCCCAACCACCGTCGTGGTCAAAACACTCCCACTTGGGGACTCGGTACCATAATCTCATCATCGAGCACACAAGATTATGTCTGCTTACCGGGCCAGGGCAAGCACGACATAACCTTCCCTAGATGGAGGCACCGACCAGAGGCCGTGTCAATGGACCGAATCAAGGCCTTCCCACAAAGGCAAATGTGGTTGCACTGGAAAGAAACTCGATTCAGCGGCACCATGACCTAGTCAATGTTATATTCAAGTTTAGTTATATTCAGGTTTAACTTCAAACTAAAAATGACTGGTGTCATAGCATGCCATGAAATGCAAAACAACACATGCATCATATAATGATAAAAATGACCGATGTCATCCTTATACACACGAAGCATAACGTCAACAACTCAAATTACTCTACTTGCTCAAATGACTCACAACTTAACCCAAAATATTTTGAAACAAGTTTTATTAATTTCTTACGCAAGAAAGTAACTCCGCCAAATTTCGCATATGCTTGTCAAAAAGATTTCACTATCAACAACTCTTACTTTCTTTATCACTAAGTTGGGTTCAAACAATCTCTAAGACAAGTAATATGATTAAACAAGTATTTAACAAATTATTTTCTAATAAATTTTTATCAATCTATGAAGGCAAAAACATAGCTTCAAAATAATTGCTAACATGCATAACAAAATTATTTCTATCATTACCTCAAATAAACTTCACTTGCTTTATCCACTAAAGTACTTTCAACCATTCTGTAAATCAAGCATAAAAACTAACCAATATTTAACAGAATATAAATAACTCCATAATTATTTAAATGCATGGATTAATCATTTCATTCAAGTAAGAAAATCACAAATATTGAAATGGCACCATGAAAATGTTGCTGTGGCTTGCCTTAGTGCTGACGAGGTTCACAAACCTCCTGGTGATCCTCAAGACAAGCTTCACCTTTTGAAAATAATTTTAAACACAAAAAGAAAGTATCAAGAACACTTCTGAAAATCACCAGAAATTCTAGTCAGCTCAGAAAAATCTCATCTTTGGTGAGCTGCTAGATTTCTAATCAAAGAATACAACGCAAAAAGAATCAATTCATTTGGACTTATGGTTGAAGAGTTATAATTGTTTGAAGTGTTCTGTAAATTCAAATGAATTTGAATAAAAGAAATAGACTGGGGGGTGACGTCGAAGGCGTAAAGCCCAGGGGTGCCACCACTCGCACCGCTTCGCGCGCGTACAGAGTGGCTGACTAGCAGGCCCTGCTAGTCAGGTGGGGGAAGAGGGAGAAGGAAACAGAGGGGGCCGTGGCCTCACCGGAGCTCTTGCCGGTGACAAGGGCTCCTTGGCCCAAACGAGAGGGAGGGATGGCAAGAGGGGGTTGAGGCGCACCTGCCCGTACCCGTAGCGTAGCTAGGGGCAGTCAGATGGCGTCGGAATCGACCTCGCAAGCAGAGGTAGAACATGGAGGTCGTCGGAGTTGAGGAAGACGGCGAGTAGAGGCCACTCCAGGGGCTCCAAGCGGTCGAGACGGCCTCACCAGAGAGAGGCGGAGGCACTGGAGGGGTCGCCCAGGCCTGGGAGGGGCTGGAGCTACCACGGCGACCAGAGGGGATCGCCGGCGAGCTCGAGCTCGGGGATGGCGGTCCGAGGCCTGCCCGGCCGGGCTCCGACCTCTTACTCGTCGTGGGGGTGTGTGTGAGTGCTTGATGGTGCTCGAGGAGGCTGGGGAGGGCTCTATATATAGGCGAGCGGTGAGAGTGCTTCGGGCTCCGCCGGTGGACACCTGTCCACGGCGCCCGGCGACGAGCGGCGTCAGTGAGAGTGGGAGAAGGCGACAAAGGTCACGCGGCCAATGTGGGCGGGCGGAGACGAGCACAGGATCAAGAGGATAGCGACGAGCATAGTGCGCTCCGCACTGTTGGGCTTGCCGGACCTTGTTCGTGCTCGCTGCGGCGAGCTCCAGCGTCGACGAGCGCCAGGGAGGAGTTAAGAACGTTGAGACGATGATGGTGGCGAGGTTTGGCATGGTTAGGAAGGCGGGGAAGCGAGCACACGAGCAATAGAGGCTCGGGCGCGCCGCAGAGCGCGTCGGCTGCATGCCAGCACGCCTGGACGAACGTGGTCACCGTGTGAACTATGACATCCGGTCGATCTAAGCATAAACTCAATGTCTGGCATGTTGTTTGTGGTAGTTTTGAGTGTTACCACAATTTGGTTTGGATCCAGGTGCAGTAGAGAAGTTTTCACACACCAAGTAAGTTTCTGGTCAGTAACTTTGTGATGTTACTGTGGTCAAATGGCTTGAAGTTTGAAGCTGTGCTTTGGAGGCTAGTGATAAGTTACTAAGGTAAAGATGCACAAGAAAGTTCAGGCCAAATGGAGTAAGTAAAATGGTAGTTGCTGAAGAAACCACCATTTTTGTCCAGAATAGAAAAGATTTTCTGTAGCAAAAATATTCCAAAAGGTGATGAAATATTTTTGTTCAGGAAGGTGCACTAGGGTTCACAGAATATTTGTGAATTATCTCAGATTTTTATGAGCCATAAAAATTGGGGTTGCTTTGAAGCAATCAGATCTGGCTTAGGGTTTTTGAGAGAAAATGAATATTTTTATTTTAAGAAAAATATTCCAAAGATTTTTTTGGGGTGGGTCAGAAGTGAAATGATGATTTAGGAGGGAAGTGAAGCACATGGGTGAAAGCCATGGATGCCCAAGTGTTTAAGTCCATATGAAAAGATTCAGAAACTCCAAGTTTCCAAAAATTTCAAATGAAAAATCAAGCAAATAAGAAAGAGCAAAACCCAGGCTGTCACATGGTGCCAGCTCTGGCGGCTGGTCACTTTAACTCTTCAATCCTTTGGGGCAGCACCGATAGCTTCTCTAGTCTTTCCTTGATGAGGATGGGCGGATGTTTGTTATGAATAGCAGTAGCGATTGTCCGTTGAGCGCCAGTGTACAACTACTCTGCCAGTGTATAGACAGCCTTAAGCTTGATGCGCATGTCTGAACCCAGTTTGGCGCTTCGGGAGCCTGCATTAGTAAAATTATTGGTAAGACAACAGATGATTATAACATATGGTGCAAGCGAGAATATTTTTGTTACTTACCAAAGATGGCCGATGTCATGCTGTTGATTTGATGCTTTAAACCAGACGACTCATCAGTTACCGGTTTAAGGGATGCTTCGGCATCCTCCGCTCTTCTTAGTAAAGCTGCCTTCTCGGTCTCCCAGCCGGTTCTATCAGTACCGGAGCTCTGTTTTAACTGCTCAATGTTCTCCAATGCAGTCTTCAGCTCTGATTTGGCTTTTGACGTCTCACATTGTTGAGTTTGAATATTGGCGCTCAGATCTTTGACTTGGTTTTCCTTCTCATTTAGTTCTGCCTGTGACACGAACAACATGGAAGGTATTATGACCATTGATTATTTTTGAAGTCCCAAGCATAATACAAGTATTTTCCTTGGCACTTGGGGGCTAATGTCTATTGCTCTTTTTTTCAAAACAAGTTTCTTTCATGACCCAGGAAAAATGATGTGATCCGGCTTATAAAGCTACATGCTTGGGTTTTTTTTCAGCCATGGTGATAAGTCTCGGCTTAACTTGATAGTTTAAGTCCCGGTTCTTTTTCATACTGATTAAAGCTGCCCTTGGGGGCTACAGGTGCATAGCTGGTCACTATTAATTGAAGTCTCGGCTTAACTTGATAGTTTAAGACGGCCCTTGGTGGCTACTAGTTTTGATCTTCATTCATTTATGACTATCTAAAGTCTACAGTATATTCAATTCTATCATATTCTATAGACTTGGCGGCTGATAGAAGTATATTTATGAGGAGGATTGTGCTGGATTACCTCAAAGCGCTCCTTCATCAAGTTGACCAAGCTGGCTTCGAAGTCGCGGCTGGTGTGAAGGCGGTTCAAGCAACCAGAGTGAATCTCTTGGGCACTAAATTGAGAATAGCTTCCCAAGTCAACTTTCCATTTCCCTTATCAACAGCAGAGAACTCCTCCTTGGCACTATGTTTGGACAGGGCAATGGGGTTGCGTGGGGCCTGATAAGCCATCCTAGTAATCCTTATATCATCAGTTTCCTAAGCCGACTGAATAGGACTGGGCGGTTTATCATTTTCTGGATCAATATCCAGGGCATCTTGGATAATGGGGTGTTCCTATGGAGGAGAGTCATCCATAACAGCTTCTAATACTTGATGCAAATTCTCGGTTGTGGCATGTTGTTCCGGTTCAACAGTCTTGGGCTCTTCAGCCGGTTTGTCAATCTTCTGCTTCTTGCTGGGCTTTGCCATAGCGTTGAAAAGAAAGTACAAGACATAGTTAATATGACAGGTAAATGCATGATTCAAAATGGATCGTTTTAACATTCTTACCCAGGCATGGTCTTGAAGGCTGGGATTTGAGTTCCCGTTGAGTCACTGGAGGAGGAATGAGATGTCCCATGATAGTTTGAATCGGAAAGGTTAAGAGGTTGATGAAAAATACGCGCTTTGGGATAAGCTAAGTCAGAATTTTGTGAAACCTTATCACGACGCTTGCGAGGAATCAGTGTGTTGGGTAAACCGGAGGATAAAACCCCACCGCCGTTGTTCTGGGTTGCGCGGCGAGCTTCATGCTGTTGTTTCTTCAAAATAAAGTTGGGATCCAAGTAAGCTAAGGGGTGAGAAAATCTTACTTTCCGGCTTGCTTGTCGAGTTTTCTTTGTTGGCAGAGGTTCTGAGCCGGAGGAAAGAGTAATCACTTCTTCATCATCTGCACAGCTGTACTCCGCGTCATCCTAATAATAGTCATTATCAATAAGATGTACAGAAAATGAGCCAAGGGAATCAAGTTCTTCCTCCGACTCATCATTATCATCCAAGTTGAATAACTCGGCGGGATTGGTTTTCTTCTTGGCAGGCTTTTTGATAGCTGTGCTCTTTGTCCGAGTCTTCTTGACCGGCTTATCTAATTTCTTCTTCCAGAAAGAGGAATCGTCCTGCACAAATAAAATGGGTTATGAAAAGACAGTTTGAATGAGAGACAGTGCTTAAACCAGGAATAGCTTAAAAGCTTACAACTGGTGGTTGGTTGAGAGCATAGAAAGGATTCAATCCAACTTTGCTGCAATCTTCCAGACTCCCATTCAGGAGTGATTTGGTCATACCATTTTTGTCCTCTCCAGTCATCTCTGTCTGGCAGTGGTGGAGTGGATCTTTCAAGTTGCCAGTATACTGACACATTAAGCCGAGTCAGAGGCTTAGGGGCAATATCCTCCATGAAACCCAGCACCGAACAAGGTTGCCAGTCAAACCATTAGCCACGAAGGCCCTGATTTTTGAAAAAATGGGCGCATATTTGGCCCATTCCTTTGTGTTGATGCGGTCTGGCAGAGGATACCTGTTGCTAAGCTGGCTAGCGCGATAACCCGATAGAGGGTTTTCCCCTTCCGGGGAAGTGTCTTTGCAATAAAACCAGGTTTGGTTCCAGTCTTTGGGATGACTGGGCAGGGTGGCAGCTGGAAAAGTGGCTTCTTTCCGCTGCTGTATAGAGATGCCGCCTAGCTCTAGGCTGGGTCCGTGTGTGAACTCGTTCTTCCGGTTTAAATAGTAAAATTCCCTGAATAACTCTACGGTGGGCTCCCTTTGAAGGTACACCTCGTAGAATACTTGAAAGTTACATATGTTTGAAACAGAATTTGGTCTGGTGTCTTGTGGATGGAGCTTGAAAAAATGCAGCACATCGTGGAAGAATTTTGAGCCATGAGGGCTGAAGCCCTGAAGCATATGATCAGTGAAGACAATTACTTCACCATCCTTGGGCTCAGGAGGGGTTTCTATGCCTGGAACCCTCCAATGGATGACATCTTTTTTGGCTAGGACGCCTGTTTGAACATAGTCGTTCAACTCTTCCTCGGTGACTCGCGAAATGACCTAGTTACAGACAGTGACAGTTTTGCCCATTTTAAGGTTGAAAGCCTAAAAGAAAGAAACATTACCGGTTTAAGATTATGTTGTTAAACCGGATCATTGATTCAAAGGTAAATTGCTATAAATGGCTGACATGTTAAGCCGGAAGATGAACATGAAGTACGTGGATATTCATATTGGCGTCTTAAAAGGAGGCTAATGGTACCTGCCGGGTCATGGATTATGCTGTTAAACCGACCAGAGGTTAAAAGCTAAGTACATGGTGCAGAATCAAATTAGGAGGCAAGGGAAAAAAAGGAAAAGGACCCATGTCCCTATTTATAAGAGGATGGATACAGGGCATGTGCAGGAATCGAGGAGGCCGAAATCATCATATGGCTATATGGACGCCTCGATTTTCGGGATGATCATTAAGATAAGGATCGGTTAAAGATGTTCTGCGCCTCGTGCGAAATTAATGTGAAATGACGTCATGGCGGGTTATGGAAGTTCTATGAGTGGACGTCATGGCGGGTTACAACAAATTTGTTAAAAGGACGATGCCAGATTTTGACAAGTTGGGTACTGAAGATTGATGTGAACAAGTTCAAATCAACTTGGGGCCTAATGTTGGGGATATAACTACTGGGTATGAACCGCCCAGGAGGGGCCGGGCCATACCACTGGCGACTTATCAATGAAGATGGCAGGTCATAGCAAGCCTATTGACGACCCAAGACCCAGAGGCAGCTTGAGGCCCAAGAGAATGAACCGCCACATGTATAACTTGTATTGTAAGGCAAGCTTAGTTAGTCACCGAGCCGGACACGTTGTGTATGAGACGGACGGGACTCTGTAAGCCGCTGGGCATCAACCTGTGTATATAAAGGGGAGAACCGGCAGTGGGTTAACTCAAGAAACAAACAATCGAGAACTAGGTAAAGCATATTCACTCCCTGGTAATCGAAACCCTAGCAATACAACACAAAGTAGGAGTAGGCTTTTACATCGTTGAGAGGGGCCGAACCTGGGTAAACTCTCATTGTCCTTTGTCCCGTTTAACACCTTCAAGATAACCTAGTTGTGATGGATCCATGACTAAGTCCTTTCGCTAGGACATCTGCCCTGTTAAGTCCATGATAGAGGCCAAGGAAGAAGAAGAAGGAGGGGGTTCTCCCCCCTCTCTCCCAGTGGCACCGGAATGCCGCCGGGGCCATCATCATGACGACGATCTACACCAACAACTTCGCCGCCGTTATCACCAACTGTCTCCCCCTGTATGCAGCAGTGTAACACCTCTTCTCCCCGATGTAATCTCTACTTCAACATGGTGCTCCACGCTATATATTATTTCCCAATGATGTATGGCTATCCTATGATGTTTGAGTAGATCCATTTTGTCCTATGGGTTGATTGATGATCGTGATTGGTTTGAGTTGTATGTTTTATTATTGGTGCTTTCCTATGGTGCTCTCCTTGTCGCGCAAGCGTGAGGGGTCCCTGCTGTAGGGTTTGCAATATGTTCATGATTTTCTTATGGTGGGTGGCGTGAGTGACAGAAGCACATACCCGAGTAAGTAGGTGGTTTGTGTATGGGAGTAAATAGGACTTTATACTGTAATGCTATGGTTGGGTTTTGCCTTAATGATCTTTAGTAGTTGTGGATGCTTGCTAGAGTTCCAATCAAAAGTGCATATGATCCAAGTTGAGAAAGTATGTTAGCTCATCCCTCTCCCTCATATAAAATTGCAATAATGATATCGGTCTGGTTATCGATTGCCTAGGGACAAATAATTTTCTTGTGTGACAAAAAGCTCTCCAATAAAACTAACTTAATTATTTCTTTATCTAAATAGCCCCTAGCTTTTATTTATGTGTTCTTTATTATCTTGAAAACCTATCCTATCACACCTACAAAGTACTTCTAGATGCATACTTGTTCTAGGTAAAGCAAACATAAAGCATGCGTAGAGGTGTATCGGTGGTCGATAAAACTTGAGGGAATATTTTTTCTACCTTTAGCTCCTCGTTGGGTTCGACACTCTTACTTATCGAGAAAGGCTACAATTGATCCCCTATACTTGTGGGTTATACTATTTCACCGCTTGGGATTGTGCGAGATGTTGAAGTCTTGTGCGGTCAGATCAAATACCCTACTAATTTCTTAGTACCAGGTTCACAACAAGATAGTTTTTGTCCCATTATATTTGGCAGGCCTTTCTTGAATACTATTAATGCTGAAATTGATTGTGTTAAAGAAAAGGTTAGAGTTAATTTTGGTGATATATCTCATGAGTTTAATTTCTCTAAGTTCTGTAGACTACCACATGAGAAAGAATTATCTAGTAAAGATGAAATTATTGGTCTTGCTTCCATTGTTGTTCCTCCTACCGATCCTTTAGAGCAATACTTGCTAGACCATGAAAATGATATTCATATGAATGAAAAAATGAAATAGATGAGATATTCTTTAAAAAAGCACCTATCCTTAAGCATAATTTACCTGTTGGAAATCTTGGAAATCCTCTACCACCTAAGAGCGATCCTGCGTTTGAATTAAAGAAACTACCTGATACACTTAAATATGCTTATCTTGATGAAAAGAATATATATCATGTTATTATCAATGCTAACTGATAACCCACAAGTATACGGGATCGCAACAGCTTTTGAGGGTAGAGTATTCAACCCAAATTTATTGATTCAACACAAGGGGAGCCAAAGAATATTCTCAAGTATTAGCAGCTGAGTTGTCAATTCAACCACACCTGGAAACTTAGTATCTGCAGCAGAGTGTTTAGTAGCAAAGTAATATGATAGTGGTGGTAGCGGCAACAAAAATAAAGACAGCAAAATTAGTGTTTTTGGTATTTTGTAGTGATTGTAACAGTAGCAGCGGGAAAGTAAATGAGCGTAAACCAGTATATGGGAAACTCAGAGGCACCGGATCAGTGATGGATAATTATGCGAGATGCGGTTCATCATGTAACAGTCATAACATAGGGTGACACAGAACTAGCTCCAATTCATCAATGTAATGTACGCATGTATTCTGTATATAGTCATACGTGCTTATGGAAAAGAACTTGCATGACATCTTTTGTCCTACCCTCCCGTGGCAGCGGGGTCCTATTGGAAACTAAGGGATATTAAGGCCTCCTTTTAATAGAGAACCAGAACAAAGCATTAGCACATAGTGAATACATGAACTCCTCAAACTATGGTCATCACCGGGAGTGGTCCCCATTATTGTCACTTCGGGGTTGCCGGATCATAACACATAGTAGGTGACTATAGACTTGCAAGATAGGATCAAGAACTCACATATATTCATGAAAACATAATAGGTTCAGATCTGAAGTCATGGCACTCAGGCCCTAGTGACAAGCATTAAGCATAGCAAAGTCATAGCAACATCAATCTCAGAACATAATGGATACTAGGGATCAAACCCAAACAAAACTAACTCGATTACATGATAAATCTCATCCAACCCATCACTGTCCAGCAAGCCTACGATGGAATTACTCACGCACGGCGGTGAGCATCATGAAATTAGTGATGGAGGATGGTTGATGATGACGACGGCGACGAATCCCCCTCTCCGGAGCCCCGAACGGACTCCAGATCAGGCCTCCCGAGAGGTTTTAGGGCTTGGCGGCGGCTCCGTATCGTAAAACGCAATGATTTCTTATCTCTGATTTTTTTCTCTCCGAAAGCAAATATATAGAGTTGGAATTGATGTCGGAGGGCATCCAGGGGGCCCACGAGGTAGGGGGCGCGCCCTAGGGGGGGCTCCCCCCACCCTCGTGAGAAGGGTGTGGGCCCCTGGTCTTCATATTTGGCGAGGATTTTTTATTATTTTTTCTAAGATGTTCCGTGGAGTTTCAGGTCATTCCGAGAATATTTGTTTTCTGCACATAAAACAACACCATGGTAATTCTGCTGAAAACAGTGTCAGTCCGGGTTAGTTCCATTCAAATCATACATGTTAGAGTCCAAAACAAGGGTAAAAGTGTTTGGAAAAGTAGATACGATGGAGATGTATCACTAACCTATGAGAGCATGAAGAAAATAGGTTACTTAAAACTCCGAGGAAGCGCTGTGCTGCTATTGGATATACTCTTAATGATCTGAAGGGCATTAGTCCCACTCTATGTCAGGACAAGATTAATATGAAGCCTAATGCTAAACCCATCGTTGATCATCAACATTATCTAAATCCTAAGATGAAGGATGTGGTAAGAACTGAAATATTAAAGCTTCTGGAGGCAGGTATAATTTATCCTATAGCTGATAGTAGATGGGTAAGTCATGTTCATTATGTTCCTAAGAACAGTGGTATAACTGTTGTTCCTAATGATAAAATACAAACTTACCCCACAACGAATTGTAACTGGTTATAGGATGGTAATTGATTTCAGGAAATTAAACAAAGCTACTAGAAAAGACCATTATGCCATGCCTTTTATTGATCAAATGTTAGAAAGATCATCTAAGCATACACTTTTGTTTTCTGGATGGATATTCTGGTTTTTCTCAAATATCTGTGTCGAAAGAAGATAAAGAGAAAACTACTATTACTTGTCCTTTTTGGAACTTATGCTTATAGGCGTATAACTTTTGGTTTATGAAATGCACATGCTACCTTTCAAAGATGTATGACCGCTATATTCTCTGTTTTTTGTGAAAAGATTGTTGAGGTATCCATGGATGAATTTTTTTACGGGACTTATTTTGATGATTTCTTAAGCAACCTTGATCGAGTTTTGCAGAGATGCGAAGAAACTAATCTTATCTTGAATTAGGAGAAGTGCCACTTCATGGGGAACAAAGGTATATGTTGGGGAACGTGGTAACTTCAAAAAAAATCCTACGCACACGCAAGATCCATCTAGGTGATGCATAGCAACAAGAGGGGAGAGTGTTGTCCATGTACCCTCGTAGACCGTAAGTGGAAGCATATGACAATGCGGTTGATGTAGTCGTACGTCTTCATGATCCGGCCAATCCTAGCATCGAAGGTACGGCACCTCCACGATCTGCACACGTTTAGCTCGGTGACATCCCACGAACTCTAGATCTAGCTGAGGTTGAGGGAGAGTTTCGTTAGCACGACGGTGTGATGATGGCGATGATGAAGTTACCGACGTAGGGCTTCGCCTAATTGCTACAACGATATGACCGAGCTGGAAATCTATGGAGGGGGGCACCGCGCACGGCTAAACAATCAACTTGTGCGTCTATGGGGTGCCCCCTCCCCCTTATATAAAGGAGTGGAGGAGGGGAGGGTCGGCCCTCATAGGGCGCGCCCAAGGGGGGGAGTCCTACTACTAGTAGGAGTAGGTTCCCCCCCTTTCCCTAGTTGGAGTAGGAGAAGAAGGAAGGGAGAGGGAGAGAAGGAAAGGGGGGGCGCCCCCTCCCAATTCAGATTGGGCTTGGGGGGGGCACGCCCCCACCTTGGCTGCCTCCTCCTCTCTCCCACTAAGGCCCAATAAGGCCCATTTACTCCCAGGGGGTTCCGGTAACCCCCCTCCC
>NC_041390.1:345061197-345086854 GCF_002162155.2 Triticum dicoccoides | reverse complement strand
GAACTCATCCCGAACCATTCCAATGTCCAAACATAGCCTTCCAATATATCGATCTTTATGTCTCGACCATTTCGAGACTCCTCGTCATGTCCATGATCACATCCGGGACTCCGAACTACCTTCGGTACATCAAAACACATAAAATCATAATACCGATCGTCATCGAATGTTAAGCGTCCGGACCCTACGGGTTCAAGAACTATGTAGACATGACCGAGACTCGGCTCCAGTCAATAACCAATAGAGGAACCTGGATGCTCACATTGGTTCCTACATATTCTACTAAGATCTTTATAGGTCAAACCGCATAATCGCATACTTGTTCCCTTTCCAATCGGTATGTTACTTGCCCGAGATTCGATCATTGGTATCTCAATATCTATTTCAATCTCGTTACTGGCAAGTCTCTTTGCTCATTCCGTAATGCAACATCCCGTAACTAACTCATTAGTCACATTGCTTGAAACGCTTATGGTGATGTGCATTACCGAGAGGGCCCAGAGATACCTCTCCGATACACGGAGTGATAAATCCTAATCTTGATCTATGCCAACTGAACAAACACCATAGGAGACACCTGTAGAGCATCTTTATAGTCACCCAGTTACTTTGTGATGTTTGATAGCACACTAAGTGTTCCTCCGGTATAAGGGAGTTGCATAATCTCATAGTCATAGGAACATGTATAAGTTATGAAGAAAGCAATAGTAACAAACTAAACGATCATCGTGCTGAACTAACGGATGGGTCAAGTCAATCACATCATTCTCTAATGATGTGATCCCGTTAATCAAATGACAACTCATGTCTATGGTTAGGAAACTTAACCATCTTTGATTAACGAGCTACTCAAGTAGAGGCATACTAGTGACACTCAGTTTTTCTATGTATTCACACATGTACTAAGTTTCCGGTTAATACAATTCTAGCATGAATAATAAACATTTATCATGATATAAGGAAATATAAATAACAACTATATTATTGCCTCTAGGGCATATTTTCTTTAGTCTCCCACTTGCATTATAGTCAATAATCTAGTTCACATCGCCATGTGATTTAACACCAATAGTTCACAACTTTATGTGATTATACATCTTCATGTGACTAATACCCAAAGGGTTTACTAGACTCAATAACCTAGTTCACATCGCTATGTGATTAACACCCAAAGAGTGATCATGTTTTGCTTGTGAGAGAAGTTTAGTCAATGGGTCTGCCACATTCAGAGCCATATGTATTTTGCAAATTTTCTATGTCTACAATGCTCTGCACGCATCTACTCTAGCTAATCGCTCCCACTTTCAATATGTATCTAGATCGAGACTTAGAGTCATCCAGATCGGTGTCAAATCTTGCATCGACGTAACTTCTTATGAAGAACTCTTTGTCACCTCCATAACCGAGAAACATTTCCTTATTCCACTAATGATAATTTTAACCGCTGTTCAGTGATCCACTCCTGGATCACTATTGTACCCTCTTGCCAAACTCATGGTGAGGTACACAATAGGTCTGGTACACAACATAGCATACTTTATAGAACCTATGACTGAGGCATAGGAATGACTTTTCATTCTCTTCCTATTTTCTGCCATGGTTAGGTTTTGAGTCTTTACTCAACTTCACACCTTGCAACACAGGCAAGAACTCCTTCTTTGACTGTTCCATTTGGAACTACTTCCAAAACTTGTCAAGGTATGTACTCATTGAAAAATTTATCAAGCGCCTTGTTCTATCTCTATAGATCCTGATGCTCAATATGTAAGCAGCTTCACCAAGGTCTTTCTTTGAAAAACTCCTTTCAAAAACTCCTTTGTGCTTTCCAGAAAATTCTGCATTATTTCCGATCAATAATGTGTCATTCACATAAACTTATCAGAAATGTCGTAGTGCTCCCACTCACTTTCTTGTAAATACAGGCTTCACCGCAAGTCTGTATAAAACTATATGCTTTGATCAACTCATCAATGCATATATTCCAACTCTGAGATGTTTGCACCAGTCCATAGATGGATCGCCGGAGCTTGCACACTTTGTTAGCACCTTTAGGATTGACAAAACTTTCTTGTTGTATCATATACAACTCTTCTTTAAGAAATCCATTAAGGAATGCAGTTTTTGACATCCATTTGCCAGGTTTCATAAAATGTGGCAATTGCTAACATGATTCGGACACACTTAAGCATCACTACGAGTGAGAAAATCTCATCGTAGTCAACACCTTGAACTTGTCGAAAACGTTTTTCGACAATTCGAGCTTTGTAGATAGTAACACTACTATCAGCGTTCATCTTCCTCTTGAAGATCCATTTATTCTCAATGGTTTGCTGATCAACGGGCAAGTCCACCAAAGTCCACACTTTGTTCTCATACATGGATTCTATCTCAGATTTCATGGCCTCAAGCCATTTTGCGGAATCTGGGCTCATCATCGCTTCCTCATAGTTCGTAGGTTCGTCATGGTCTAGTAACATGATTTCCAGAACAGGATTACCATACAACTTTGGTGCGGAACGTACTCTGGTTGACCTATGAGGTTCGGTAGTAACTTGATCTGAAGTTTCATGATCATCATAATTAACTTCCTCACTGATTGGTGTAGGCATCACTGGAACTGATTTCAGTGATGAGCTACTTTCCAATTCGAGAGAAGCTATAGTTACCTTAGCAAGTTCTACTTTCCTCCCACTCACTTCTTTCGAGAGAAACTCCTTCTCTAGAAAGGATCCACTTTTAGCAACAAAGATCTTGCCTTCGGATATGTGATAGAAGGTGTACCCAACAGTTTCCTTTGGGTATTCTATGAAGACACATTTCTCCGATTTGGGTTCGAGCTTATCAGGTTGAAACTTTTTCACATAAGCATCGCAGCCCTAAACTTTAAGAAACGACAGCTTAGGTTTCTAGCCAAACCAAAATTCATATGGTGTCGCCTCAACGGATTTAGATGGTGCCTTATTTAAGGTGAATGCAGTTGTCTCTAATACATAACCCCAAATGATAGTGGTAAATCGGTAAGAGACATCATAAACCGCACAATATCTAATAAAGTATGGTTATGATGTTCGGACACACCATTATGCTGTGGTGTTCCAGGTGGCATGAGTTGCGAAACTATTCCACATTGTTTCAAATGAAGACCAAACGCGTAACTCAAATATTCGTCTCTGTGATCAGATCATTGAAACTTTATTTTCTTGTTACGATGATTTTCCACTTCACTCTGAAATTCTTTGAACTTTTCAAATGTTTCAGACTTTATGTTTCATCAAGTAGATATACCCATATCTGCTCAAATCATCTGTGAAGATCAGAAAATAACGATAACCGCCGCGAGCCTCTACACTCATCGGACCACATACATCAATATGTATTATTTCCAATAAGTCAGTTGCTCGCTCCATTGTTCCGGAGAACGGAGTCTTAGTCATCTTGCCCATGAGGCATGATTCGCAAGCATCAAGTGATTCCAAAAATCCATCAGCATGGAGTTTCTTCATGCGCTTTACACCAATATGACCTAAATGGCAGTGCCA
The DNA here is from genome assembly GCF_002162155.2 of Triticum dicoccoides. NCBI lineage: Eukaryota > Viridiplantae > Streptophyta > Magnoliopsida > Poales > Poaceae > Triticum > Triticum dicoccoides. The sequence continues at coordinate 345,083,315 of NC_041390.1, read as the reverse complement.
CATATAAGTTGCACTATCATTATTAACTTTGCATCTTTTGGCTTCAATATTATGAATATGTGTATCATTACGATCGAGATTCAATAAACCATTTATATTGAGTGTATGACCATAGAAGGTTTTATTCATGTAAATAGGACAACATTTATTCTTTGACTTAAATGAATAACCGTATTGCAATAAACATGATCCAATCATATTTATGCTCAACGCAAACACCAAATAACATTTATTTTAGGTTCAACACTAATCCTGAAGGTAAAGGGAGTGTGCGATGGTGATCTTATCAACCTTGGAATCACTTCCAACTCACATCATCACCTCACCCTTAACTAGTCTCTTTTTATTTTTGCAACTCCTGTTTTGAGTTACTACTCTTACCATCTGAACTAGTATCAAATACTGAGAGGTTGCTATAAACACTAGCAAAGTACACATCAATAACATGTATATCAAATATACCTTTGTTCACTTTGCCATCCTTCTTATCCCCAAGTATCTAGGGCAGTTCCACTTCTAGTGGCCATTTCCTTTGAAGTAGAAGCACTCAGTTTCAGGCTTGGGTATAGCTTTGGGATTCTTCATGGGAGTGGCAACTTACTTGCCATTCTTCTTTAAGTTCCCTTTCTTTCCCTTGCCCTTTTACTTGAAACTAGTGGTCTTGTCAACCATCAACACTTGATGATTTCTTGATTTCTACCTTCGTTGATTTCAGCATCGCGAAGAGCTCGGGAATTGTCTTGTTCATCCCTTGCATATTATAGTTCATCACGAAGTTCTAGTAACTTGGTGATAGTGACTAGAGAACTTTGTCAATCACTATCTTATCTGGAAGATTAACTCCCACTTGATTCAAGCGATTGTAGTACTGAGACATTCTGAGCACATGCTCACTGGTTGAGCTATTCTCCTCCATCTTGTAGGCAAAGTACTTGTTAGAGGTCTCATACCTCTTGACTCGGGCATGAGTCTGAAATACCAATTTCAGCTGTTGGAACATCTTATATGCTCTGTGTCGTTCAAAACGTTTTTGAAGTCCCGGTTCTAAGCCATAAATCATGGTGCAGTAAACTATCAAGTAGTCATCATATCGAGCTTGCCAAACGTTCATAACGTTTGCATCTGCTCCTGCAATAGGTCCGTCACCTAGCGGTGCATCAAGGACATAATACTTCTGTGTAGCAATGAGGATAATCCTTAGATCACGGAGCTAGTCCGCATCATTGCTACTAACATCTTTCAACTTATTTTTTCTAGGAACATATAATAAATAAAATGGGGAAGCTATACACGAGCAATTGATCTACAACATAGATATGCAAATACTATCAAGACTAAGTTCATGATAAATTTAAGTTCAATTAATCATATTACTTAAGAACTCCCACTTAGATAAACATCCCTCTAATCATCTAAGTGATCACGTGATCCATATCAACTAAACCATGTCCGATCATCACGTGAGATGGAGTAGCTTTCAATGGTGAACATCACTATGTTGATCATACCTACTATATGATTCGTGCTCGACCTTTCGGTCTCAGTGTTCCTAGGCCATATCTGCATATGCTAGGCTCGTCAAGTTTAACCCGAGTATTCTGCGTGTGCAAAGCTGACTTGCACCCGTTGTATGTGAACATAGAGCTTATCACACCCCATCATCATGTGGTGTCTCAGCACGACGAACTATCGCAACGGTGCATACTCAGGGAGAACACTTATACCTTCAAATTTCAGTAAGGGATCATCTCATAATGCTACCACCGTACTAAGCAAAATAGGATGCATAAAAGATAAAAATCACATGCAATCAAAATATGTGACATGATATGGCCATCATCATCTTGTGCCTTTGATGTCCATCTCCAAAGTACCGTCATGATATCCATCGTCACCGGCATGACACCATGATCTTTATCAACGTGTCGTCACATGTTCGTCTCGCCAATTATTGCTTTTGCAACTATTTCTATCGCATAGCGATAAACTAAAGCAATTATATGGAGCTTGCATCTTATGCAATAAAGAGACAACCATAAGGCTCATGCCAGTTGCCGATAACTTTAACAAAACATGATCATCTTATACAACAATTTATATCTCATCATGTCTTTACCATATCACATCACAACATGCCCTACAAAAACAAGTTAGACGTCCTCTTCTTTGTTGTTGCAAGTTTTACGTGGCTGCTACGGGCTTAGCAAGAACTGTTCTTACCTACGGCATAAAAACCACAACGTGGTATAGTGATTGCTTTTTGATCTTCAGAAAGAACCCTCTTCATTGAATCCGATTCAACTAAAGTTGGAGAAACTGACACCCGCCAGCCACATGTGTGCAAAGCACGTCGGTAGAACCAGTCTCATGAACGCGGTCATGTAATGTTGGTCCGGGCCGCTTCATCCAACAATACCACGGAATCAAGAAACAACTAGTGACAGCAAGCAATATGTATATACCCACGCCCACAACTCCTTTGTGTTCTACTCGTGCATATAACATCTACACATAGACCTGGCTCAGATGCCACTGTTGGGGAACGTGGTAATTTCAAAAAAATTCCTACGCACACGCAAGATCCATCTAGTTGATGCATAAAAATGAGAGGGGAGATTGTTGTGCATGTACCCTCGTAGACCGTAAGGGAGCATTATGACAACGCGGTTGATGTAATCGTATGTCTTCATGATCCGACCGATCCTAGCATTGAAGGTACGTCACCTCCATGATCTGCACACGTTCAGCTCAGTGACGTCCCACGAACTCAAGATCCAGCTGAGGTCGAGGGAGAGTTTTGTCAGCATGATGGTGTGATGACGGTGATGACGAAGTTACCGACGTAGGGCTTCGCCTAAGCTCTACAACGATATGACCGAGGTGGAAATCTGTGGAGGGGGAACCGCAGACGGCTAAACAATCAACTTGTGCGTCTATGGGGTGCCCCCTCCCTCGTATATAAAGGAGTGGAGGAGGGGAGGGCCGGCCCTCATAGGGCGTGCCCAAGGGGGGGAGTCCTACTCCTAGTAGGAGTAGGTTTCCCCCCTTTCCCTAGTTGGAGTAGGAGAAGAAGGAAGGGAGAGGGGGAGAAGGAAAGGGGGCCCGGCCCCCCTCCTAATTCGGATTGGGCTTGGGGGGCACGGCCCCACCTAGGCCGCTTCCTCCTCTCTCCCACTAAGGCCCAATAAGGCCCATTGACTCCCGGGGGGTTCCGGTAACCCCCCGGTACTCCGGTAAATGCCCGAACTCACCCGGAACCATTCCGATGTCCAAACATAGACTGCCAATATATCGATCTTTATGTATCGACCATTTCAAGACTCCTCGTCATGTCCGTGATGACATCCGGGACTCCGAACTACCTTCGGTACTTCAAAACACATAAACTCATAATACCGATTGTCATCGAACGTTAAGCGTGCGGACCCTACGAGTTCGAGAACTATGTAGACATGACCGAGACTCATCTCCGGTCAATAACCAACATCGGAACCTGGATGCTCATATTGGTTCCTACATATTCTATGAAGATCTTTCTCGGTCAAACCGCATAACAACATACGTTGTTCCCTTTGTCATAGATATGTTACTTTCCCGAGATTCGATTGTTGATATCTCAGTACCTAGTTCAATCTTGTTACCGGAAAGTCTCTTTACTTGTTCTATAATGCAACATCCTGTAACTAAATCATTAGTCACATTGCTTGCATGGCTTATAGTGATGTGCATTACGGAGAGGGCCCAGAGATACCTCTCCGATACACGGAGTGACAAATCCTAATCTTGATCTATGCCCACTCAACAAACACCATTGGAGACACCTGTAGAGCATCTTTATAGTCACCCAGTTACGTTGTGACGTTTGATAGCACACTAAGTGTTCCTCCGGTATTCGGGAGTTGCATAATCTCATAGTCATAGGAACATGTATAAGTTATGAAGAAAGTAATAGCAACAAACTAAACGATCATTGTGCTCAACTAACGGATGGGTCAAGTCAATCACATCATTCTCTAATGATGTGATCCCGTCAATCAAATGAAAAATCATGTCTATGGTTAGGAAACTTAACCATCTTTGATTAACGAGCTAGTCAAGTAGAGGCATACTAGTGACACTCAGTTTGTCTATGTATTCACACATGTACTAAGTTTCCGGTTAATACAATTCTAGCATGAATAATAAAAAATTATTATGACATAAGGAAATATAAATAACAACTTTATTATTGCATGTAGGGCATATTTCCTTCAATATAGTACTTGGGCATAAAATCTCCGAACGAGGTTTTGAAGTACATAAAGCTAAAGTTGATGCAATTGAGAGAATGCCATGTCCTAAAGATATTAAAGGTATAAGAAGCTTCCTTGGTCATGTTGGTTTTTATAGGAGGTTCATTAAAGATTTCTCTAAGATTTCTAGGATGCTAACTGATCTCCCTCAAAAGGATGTTCCAATTATTTTTGATGATGGTTGTGTAGAAGGCTTTGAAATACTTAAGAAAGCCTTGATTTCTGCACCTATTGTTCAACCACTTGATTGGAACTTGCCTTTTGAAATTATGTGTGATGCTAGTGATTATGCTATTGGTGTTGTTCTAGGTCAAAGAGTTGATAATAAATTGAATGTTATTCATTATGCCAGTAAGACTCTAAATTTACTATTCACACCGATCATGCTGGTATTAAATACCTTACAGGAAACTAAAGATGCTAAACCTAGAATGATTAGGTGGGTTCTTTTACTTCAAGAATTTAACTTACATACTATCAATAGAAAAGGAGTTAAGAATCCCGTAGCAGATAATTTCTCTAGGATGGAAAATGTTCTTGATGACCCATGATACGTCTCTGTCATATCTATAATTTTTGATTGTTTCATGTCAGTATTACACAACTTTCACATATTTTTGGCAATTATAACCCACAAGTATAGGGGATCGCAATAGTTTTCTAGGGTAGAGTATTCAACCCAAATTTATAGATTCGACACAACGGGAGCTAGAGAATATTTGTAAGTATTAGCACCATTAAACCACACCTGGAGATTAAATATCTGCAGCAAAGTAATGAGTAGCATAGTAATATGATCGTTTTGATAGCAGTGGTAATAGTGATAGCAATGGTTTGTAGAAAGTGTAATAGTAACAAGAGCAGTAGTAACTTAGTAAAAATAATATATGGAAAATTCGTAGGCATTGGATCGGTCATAACCTAGGGCAATACAAAACTAGCTCCATTTCATAAATATAATGTAGGCATGTATTCCGTAAATAGTCATACGTTCTTATGGAAAGAACTTGTATTACATCTTTTCTCCTACCTTCCCATGGCAGCGGGGTCCATAAGGAAACTAGGTGATATTAAGCCTCCCTTTAATAGAGAACCGAAACAAAGCATTAACACATAGTGAATACATGAACTCCTCAAACTACGGTCATCACTGGAAAGTATTCCAATTACTGTCACACTGGGTTTTATGGATCATAACAAGTAATAGGTGAATATGACTTGCAAGATCGGGTCTAGAACATAGTATAATGGTGAAAACATAAATGGTTCAGATCTGAACTCATGGCACCCGGGCCCAAAGTGACAAGCATTAAGCATGGCAAAGTCATAACAACATCAATCTCAGAACATAATGGATACTAGGGAACAAGCCTAACAAAACTAGCTCAATTACATGATGAATATCATCCAACTCCTCACCGACCAATGAGCCTATGAAGGAATTACTCACTCCCAATGGGGAGCACCATGGAATTTGCGATGAAGGAGGGTTGGTGATGATGAAGACCGAAGATTCCCCTCTCCGGAGCCCTGAACGGACTCCAGATCTGCCCTCCCGATAAAGAATAGGAGGTGACCGCGGCTTCATATTATGAAACACGATGAAACTTACTATCTATTTTTTTCTCCGAAAAGAGGTATTTAATGAGTTGGAATTACGGTCTGTGGGGCCACCAGGTGGGCACAACCCACATGGGCGCGCCTGGAGGGGGTGGCGTGTGCTGGTAGGTTATGCTCAACCGGGGGCCCCTTCCCGTGGTTCTTGGCTCCAATATTTTTCTTTTATTGCAAAACAATTCTCAAAAAAGTTTTGTTCCATTTTTGAACGGACTCCAGAATTAAACATTATATCTCATGTACGCCCATTAATGTTAAAACTAATATTGTTCAAACTATGACACTAGAGGAACACATAAAAGAGACCTTCCAGAACATTCAAGAACCCTGAAAAGGAGTAGGTACGTGATAGGGTAAGTAAAACGACTCCAAAAATTCCATAAAAAATATTTATGTCTATTTTGAAATGTTAGAAAAAAAATACAAAAATAAGAACTAGCCGAGGGGACCCACGAGGAGGTCACAAGGCAATAGGGCACGCCTACCCCCTAGGCACTTAGGGTTGCGTTTTTTGGGCCCCTCGTGGGCCTTCCCAACTCTGTCTTCTTCCAGATACTTGTTTTGCAGGATAAAAGTTCTTTTATATACTCCCATATGTTTTGACCACTACATCTTAAGTTTCTCCTCCATCCTTGTTTCCAGCTATTTTTCTCACATATCTAGATCCCCATGGCTCCCCGGAGGCTCCGTACCAAGCACCGAATTGTGGAAGCCTCACCGGGCAAACATCCTTTTAGCAAGGTATACTATGAGTGGTCGTCAGGTGACAGGTGAAGAGGACACCGGCAAGCAGGAGGAATCTCAAGTGGTCGCAGGAAGCCAGATCCAAGAAGCGGGAGATCCTTCCATGCCCTCAGGATAGACTACAGAAAAGGGACACATCCTGCAACCTGATATGTCCATTTTGCATCATGTTTTCCTACTGATATTTATGATTTTTATGCATAATAATGCTTTTTGAGTAATTCTAATGCCTTTTCTCTCATAATATGCAAGGTACACACAAAGAGGGAGAATTCTGGTAGCTAGAAGTCTGGACATGGAAAAGCTACGTCAGGCCACCCATTCTGCACAACTCCAAATGAGCTGAAACTTTATGGGGATTTTTATGGAATATATGAGGAATATTGGAGCCAATAAGTACCAGAGGGGGCCCACTAGGTGGGCACAACCCACCTGGGCGCGCCAGGGAGCCCAAGCGCGCCTTGGTGGGTTGTGCTCCCCTCGGCCCACCTCCGGTGCCCATCTTCTGGTATATAAGTCATTTTGACCTAGAAAAAATAAGGAGAGGACTTTCGGGATGGAGCGCCGCCGTCTCGAGGCAGAACTTGGGCAGGAGCACTTTTGCCCTCCGGCGGAGCGATTCCGCCGGGGGAACTTCCCTCCCGGAGGGGGAAATCATCGGCATCATCATCACCAACAACTCTCCCATCTTGGGGAGGGCAATCTTCATCAACATCTTCAACATAAGCATCTTGTCTCAAACCCTAGTTCATCTCTTGTGTTCAATCTTTGTACCAAAACTATAGATTGGTGCTTGTGGGTGACTAGTAGTGTTGATTACATTTTGTAGTTGATTACTATATGGTTTATTTGATGGAAGATTATATGTTTAGATCCATTATGCTATTTAATAACCCTCTGATCTTGAGCATGTTTATCACTTGTGAGTAGTTACTTTTGTTCTTGAGGTCATGGGAGAAATCATGTTGCAAGTAATCAAGTGTACTTGATATGTGTTCGATATTTTGATAGTATGTATGTTGTGATTCCCTTAGTGGTGTCATGTAAATGTCGACTACATGACACTTCACCATATTTGGGCCTAAGGGAATGCATTGTGGAGTAGTTATTAGATGATGGGTTGCGAGAGTGACAGAAGCTTAAACCCTAGTTTATGCGCTATTCCGTAAGGGACCGATTGGATCCAAAAGTTTAATGCTATGGTTAGAATTTATTCTTAATACTTTTCTCGTAGTTGCGGATGCTTGCGAGGGGGTTAATCATAAGTAGGAGGCTTGTTCAAGTAAGAACAGCACCTAAGCACCGGTCCACCCACATATCAAATTATCAAAGTAGCGAACATGTAGCGACCTGACCCAAAATGGATCGAAGTCTCTGTGCTTAAGTGTCATCCCAGGATCAGTATGCTGACACACACAGTACTCGAGGAATTATAACAGAGTTCATTCACACTTTATTACATCGAGGTTCTCAAAAGAGTATTTATTACAATAATATGGCCAAAGGCCATCTCAATAAAAAATAACTGTGGAAGCATTGAAGGTAAATGAGTCCATCCAACTCCACGGCAAACTGAGTGCAGAACAACGACCTATCGCACCTTTAATCCTCGTCGGGAAAGTCTGCAAACATGAGACGTTGCAGCCGTGTAGGTCTGCAAACATGCTGGCAATTTCACACCATAGAATAATAATAAATGAAAAGACTATCTCTATATGAAAATTTAGCTGGTGGAGGCTCTAAGCTTTATTTTTGCACAAAGCCAATTTTACCCTACAACAAAGGAATAATGTTTTTTATTTACTACTAAATTAAAATTCCATTATTGAGAAGGTTCCACCAACTCAATCCCGAAATTCCCAAGTTATTATTTCATTAAAAAGAGTGATGAGATCAACCAATAATTCACTTCTAGATACTCAAGATGTCCGTAACTGGGGACACGGCTAATCATGATTAGTTTGTACACACTGCAGAGGTTTGCGCACTTATCCCCACAAGACTCGACCGCCTCCATGATCGGAAGATCGAGACATAGCCTTTCAGAATTGTTTCCCCTTAACCCTGGGTAGACCGGTACACCTACTTTCCCCTACATCAGCTAGTCTACCACGGAAAGAGGTCACACAACTTACTCAACTATGCCAGACCCCATAATGGCTTGTGGCTGCACACGGAAGTTTCTAGGCATGAAATATCTTATGATCCCTTTGAGCCTAGGTGGTTGTAACGCCCTTGATGCGGCTATATCTCCCACGTGTCGAAGCACGATTAGAGGCATAACCGCATTGAAAGCAATGTCGCAAGTGAGGTAATCTTCACATAACCCATGTAATACATAAGGGAAAGAGATACATAGTTGGCTTACAATCGCCACTACACACAAATACATGAATAAAGCATTACATCAAACAGATACAATCAAGGTCCGACTACAGAACCAAAATAAAAGAAGACTACCCGAAATGCTACATAGATCCCCGATCGACCCCAACTGGGCTCCACTACTGATCCACTAGAACGAAACAACACAAAGGACAAGATCTTCATCGAGCTCCTCCTTGAGCTTGGTTGCGTCTCCTGCTCGGTAACATCGGCACCTGCAAACTGGTTTGGAAGTATCTGTGAGTCACGGGGACTCAGCAATCTCGCGCCCTCGCAATGAAGACTATTTAAGCTTATAGGTAGGGTAAAAGGTATGAGGTGGAGCTGCAGCAAGCGACTAGCATATATGGTGGCTAAACATACGCAAATGAGAGAGAGAAGAGAAGGCAAAGCACGATCGTGAAACTATGATCAAGAAGTGATCCTAGAACAACCTACGTCAAGCATAACTCCAACACCGTGTTCACTTCCCGGACTCCGCCGAGAAGAGACCATCACGATTACACACGCGGTTGGTGCATTTTAATTAAGGTCAACTTCAGGTTTTCTACAACCAAACATTAACAAATTCCCATCTGCCCATAACCGCGGGCACGGCTTTCAAAAGTTCAAAACCCAGCAGGGGTGTCCCAACTTAGCCCATCACAAGCTCTCACGGTCAACGAAGGATATTCCTTCTCCCAAGACAATCCGATCAGGCTCGGTGTCCAGGTTACAAGACATCCTCGACAATGGTGAAACAAGTCCAGCAACACCGCCCGAATGTGCCGACAAATCCTGATAGGAGCTGCACATATCTCGTTCTCAGGGCACACTCAGATGAGACTAGCTATGAGTAAAACCAACCCTCAAGTTTCCCCGAGGTGGCCCCGCAGGAAGCTCGGTTCAGACCAACACTCAGAGGAGCACTGGCCCGGGGGGGGGGTTAAAATAAAGATGACCCTTGAGTCTGCAGAACCCAAGGGAAAAAGAGGCTAGGTTGTTAGTGCAAATGGTAAAACCAAGGTTGGGCATTGCTGGAGGAGTTTTATTCAAGGCGAACTGTCAAGGGGTTCCCATTATAACCCAACCGCGTAATGAATGCAAAATCCGGGAACATAACACCGATTTGACGGAAACTAGGGCGGCAAGAGTGGAACAAAACACCAGGCATAAGGCCGGGCCTTCCACCCTTTACCAAGTATATAGATGCATTAATTAAATAAGAGATATTGTGATATCCCAACAAAATATCCATGTTCCAAACATGGAACAAGCTCCAATCTTCACCTGCAACTAACAACGCTATAAAAGGGGCTGAGCAAACCGGTAACATAGCCAAACAACGGTTTGCTAGGACAAGGTGGGTTAGAGGCTTGGTTCAACAATATAGGAGGCATGATAAGCAAGTGGTAGGTATCGCGGCATAGGCATAGCAAAAGAGCGAGCAACTAGCAAGCAAAGATAGAAGTGATTTCGAGGGTATGGTCATCTTGCCTGAAATCCCGCAAGGAAGAAGAACGAGTCCATGAAGAAGGCAAATGGACGTAGTCGAACGGGTCCTCACAAACGCGACGTTCTCGGAACCAACCCGAAGAAGCAACACCGGAAAGAAGCACACAACATAGTAAACAACCACGACATGAACATGGCATGATGCACAATCAAGTATGATGCATGTCCGGTTTAATGAAGCATGGCATGGCAAAGTGCACAATTAATCCTACAAATTAAGTGGAGCTCACTATGCAACGAGTTGCATATTGACGAAACACCACGTGACTTATTTAGTTCTCTCTCGTTTATGTACCCAACAAGATTAAATGTTGTTATCATGGCAAGAGGTGAAACATGATGAAACTATCTAATCTAGGCAAGTTTAAATGAGGCCGGAACAACAAAACAACAAGTCCGGGAACTCCTCATATACATATATTAGGTTTGGTACTGTTCTGCCCTAAACATAATTTTAGAGTTGTTAAACATGCTAGATGAGTGCATCATGTTAAACTAGGCATTTTTCTACCCCATTTACATATATAATTTATTTAATTCAGAGCTACGGTTAATTAGTTATGAAGTAAAGCATTTTAACATGGCATAGGGCCAAATTTAAACAAACAGCATTTTAAACATTTCAAACATGCATGAAAGTTGCATATTATGAAACTAGACGAAAATCTAAGCAACTTTCATGTTAAGTTTGTTTAAAACCGAGGCACGGTTATTTAGGTGTGAGCCTTTTTAAAATGATGGCATATTCTGTAATTATGCATGTGAAGGAAAATTAGTAAATTCACAGAACTAAAAAAAAACATATATGGGCCAATTCTGGTGCAAGTTGGCCAACTGAGTAGAAGAAAAAAAACAAACGAGGCGCTGCTGGGGGCGCCTCACCATGGGCCAAGGGAGCTGGGCCTTGCTGGATCTCAGATGGGCCTTGAGCGCTGGGAAGCCTGCAGGCGATGTGGCAGCCCACATGGAAGGGCGACGCGTCGACAGGCATCGGGCGAGCTGCACTGCTCGTCTCTGAAGAAAAACGCCAGCGACGGGGAGGTTCAGCGGGAGCCGCAGCGAGGCAAGGCCCTGGAGGTGCGCTGGCTAGAAATCCGGCAAGGCGAGGGCATGGCAGAGAAGGCGAGGGGGAGGCCGGATCTGGTGGGTAGGCGCTGAGGCCGGCCGGCTGGACTTGGCGAGGCGGAGGTCGAAGGCTTCAGGCGATGGACAGCTGCAGCAGGGGTTTGAGCAGGATGGCGATGAGGGAAAACTTGGGGCTCCGGCAGCGCCGGGAACACGTAGACGGGTGGATCCGGTCCGCTGGCGCCGGATCGGGCAATCGACAGCATGGACAGAGGAGCTTGGGCGTGGCGGCGCTCAGCGAGGCCATGGCGCGGGGTTCTCTTGTCGACAGAGAAAGGGAGAACAGAGAGAGATGAGAGAGGGGAAACGCAGGGAGGAAAACGGGAAGGAGAAGAAGGGGGTGTCGGATGAGGACTGCCTGGGCGACGACGATGACTGGGTTCAAATTGTGGTCGTCGTTCTTGACGCGGCAGAGGAAGCTGGAGCGAGTCCTCGCGAGGAAGATGATAGAGGCCGAGCGCGTTGGAGGAGTGGATCTCGGGGTCGGGGACGAGGTGGATCCAGGGAGGCAAGGGACCTGCTGTGGATGAGCTCCGTCTCGAGGAGCTCCTGCTCGGGCACGAGCGTGGAGACGCGGGGCTGCGGCCAGAGGAGGTTGGTCGGGCACGGAAAAGGAGGCGGAGGTTGGATTGGGTGGAGATGGATCCCGAGGTGGGAGATGCTGGCGGCGGGGATTGGACAGGGAGGATCCCTAGAAAATAGGGTTTGGTCTGATTTGGGTGGGGTTGGTCCATATATAGGATAAAGAGAGTGGGTTTAGTCCGTCCGATCGTAATTGGGCGGTCAAAAAAAATATGGTATGAAGTCCAATTAACAAAACGGAGACGTTTTGTAGATATTTGGGGATGTTCTAAGTCCAACGGTGACAACTGTTCGGGTCGGGTCCAGGACAGCTTTCGGGCGCGCGCGCGAGGAGGGTCGCGAGCTGACGAGAGAGGTTAGGTAGGGCCTGGCGGTGAGTAGTGGGCTGTATAGACAGTCTCGAGCTGAGAGAAGAGAAGAGAGATAGCCCCGGCGACTGTATCCGGAGACCGAAAACGTCCAACATTAGACCGGCTATAATGCCGCTATAGTTATTCGTTGGGGCGTCAAACGGACTCCGAATGCGATGAAACTTGACAGGCGATCTATCTACACTATAATAAGACCACACGTCAACTCTCATACCATTCTGAGAACATTTTCCGGCCACTTATAAAATACTATTACGGACATGCCGCGGGCGCGTGCAAGTGTGTCTGGGCTCAGAACGTACAACGGAGAGAATGAGGAGGCCGGGACGGATGCAAGTTTCGAAAAACATGATGATGCAATGCACATGATGACATGACAAGATGCAACACACAAGCAAATGACAAGGCAACAACAGCAAATAACTGGAGGACACCTGGCACATTGGTCTCGGGGTGTTACAGTGGCGGACCTAGGGTAATCACACGGGCACTCCGGGATTCCCATTGGGCAAGCACTGGTTTCTCCAGGTGCCCCAAAAAATCCACCCAGATGTGTATTAAAGTTGCCACCTTATGTTGTCCCAAAATTATTATCTCTCGCAACTTGCATGAATCACACATACCAATCCCTGTCTATGAGCATGGCTAAGCAATATATGATATAACGAATATTCCCGGGTGATCAAAAGTCATAGGTTCCTACCACATGAACTACAAAGCATAACCACATGTTCCCAATCCTACTCATGCAATCTTTGAGGGTGAAACTAATGCATAGTAAAAACTGGGTATTGAAAATTATGATCAAAGTGTGAACTTGCCTTGCTGACGATCGTTGAACTCTAAAGATTCGTAGTAGCAAGCCTCACACTCCGGATGATCTAGCGTAAGCAAGCAATAACATACATAAGCATACAAGCGAAGAATCAAAAAGAAAACAAAGAGAGGACTTCGGAAAACTTCAAAAACAACCAAATAAAGTTTCTGAACAGAACGTAATTTTTATAGTAGCAAAAATATGTGTGTTTGGGTTTAACAGAAAGTACACGTCACGAGCTTCGATTTGCAAAAAGAATCACCTAAAACGGAGTTACGAAACTCGAGTTATGGCCTAACGAAGTTTGAATTCAGATCTGTTTGAATTCAAATTTTAAAATTTTCAAAAATATTTTTAGTTTGGTTCTCTGGATAGAGGATATTTTTATGAAGCGGTAGGAAAAAGAATCAACTAAATCGGATCTATAGACTAAAAGATATACTAGAACCAAGAATTGATATAGAATCTGAGATTGGAAAAATACTGGAAAAAGAGAAATAAATTCGGCCAGATGGCAAGTGGCACTTTCTGATTGGTTGGCTGGGTGCTCACTGGACTAGTTGCCGGAGATGAGGAAGATGGTGGATCCGGGGTGCTTCGGTGAAGGATGCGTGCTGGACGGTGTAGAGGATGATGAGGTGAACCACTTGAACAACTTGTGGTTGTAAATGTTTCCTGTACACGCGGTGAGAGGTCGCCAGAATACACGAACTCTGGCGAGCAATTGGAGAGGTTAGAGAGAGGGAAAAACTCCAGCAGGAGAGGGCATCGGACGAGGGGTGAGAGGGGCTCCCAGGGGTGCTTTATATAGGGCTTGGGGAGGTCTGGAGATGAGCTGAGCGTTGCCAACTTTATGATGTTAATGGTGACTGTTACTTGGGCTTCTAATGGCCATTAGAGGAGGAATTAAGGCGCACTAGTGAAGGGCAAAAGATAGAGGGAGGTGAGGGGAACTGATTCAGAGTGGTTTTGGAGCGAGGGAGAGGAGGGGAGGGGTGGGGCGTTGGGTGGGAGTGCTGCGTACGTGCTTCCTGCTCTCGTACAAGAGGTTGAAGACGACCTCCTATCGTGAAGAAGGCTGGGCCTTCCTTGGGCCTTGGCTGCCCACGTTTTTAAAACGTTTTTTTACAGAAGCAAAGAAACACCGAAAATACAAATAAAAGTTAGCCTAAAAATCCCAGAAAATTCACATAGTTATATGGTCTTATATATGACCTAGTGAACTTTTATCTGTCCTAAAATGCAAGTTAAAAAAATAAACATTTTTGCTAAACTAATAAAATAAAGTGCAAATAAAACCCAACAAATATATTTTGGTGCCAAATTCAATTTCCAACATTTTCTTTTTATTTTTGAAGAAGTCATTTTATCTTCTCTCTTTATTTTATTTTTGATATAATGGAAATGTATTTTGGTGAAACCAAATTTGATCCAATCTCCCAACTTCGAAAAAAATTCAAAATTGGTTTTTTAGGGAAACTTCCAACTCTCTCTTTTGGTCCTTGAGTTTCTCAAAGTTCCTTGGATCAAAAATCAAATAAAACAAATGGCAGCAAAAATGCATAAATCATGGATGCATATGAATGATCTATTTATAAACATCCAAACTGAAAATTGGGATGTTACAAACCTACCCCCCTTAAGATGAATCTTGCCCTCGAGATTCTGGTTGGCTAGCAAAAAGGTGTGGGTGGTCCTGTCGGAGGTCTTCTTCTTGTTCCCAGGTGGCTTCTTCCTCAGTATGATGACTCCACTGAACCATGCAAAACTTGATGACCTTGCTGCGGGTAACCCTGCTTGCAGTTTCGAGAATCTTGATGGGCTTCTCCTCATAGGTTAGATCACTATCCAACTGTATGTCCTCCAGTGGCACTGTATCTCTCAAAGGAATATCGGCCATCTCCGCATGGCACTTCTTCAACTGGGAAACGTGAAACACATCATGAACTCCTGACAAGGCTTCTGGTAATTCCAACTTGTAGGCAACTTCACCCATGCGCTCTAAAACTCTGTACGACCACACAAACCGTGGTGCTAACTTTCCTTTGACTCCAAATCATTTAACTCCTCGAAGTGGCGACACACGCAGATATGCTCTATCTCCAACTTCATAGGTTACCTCCTTGCGTTTAGTATCGGCATAACTCTTCTATCTGGATTGGGCTGCCTTGAGTCTGTCGCGGATCAGCTTGACTTTCTCCTCTGAATCTCTAATTAAATCTGGTTCGAATAATTTACGGTCTCCAACTTCATCCCACATCAATGGTGTCCTGCACCTCCTTCTGTACAAAGCTTCGAAAGGGGCCATTTTCAAACTAGCTTGATAGCTGTTGTTATATGAGAATTCTGCGTAAGGCAAATTATCATCCCAACTAGATCCACAATCCAGCGCACAAGCTCTCAACATGTCCTCCGGAATCTGATTGACTCTCTCGGTCTGCCCATCTGTCTACGGATGAAAAGCTGTACTGAACTCCAGCCTGGTACCCAAAGTTTCATGTAACTGATGCCAAAACTTTGAGGAAAATTGTGTTCCTCTATCTGATACGATGGTCCTCGGAACTCCATGCAGACATACGATCCTGGTCATGTATATCTTGGGCAACTTAGTACTTGTATATGTGGTTTTCACGGGGATGAAGTGAGCTACCTTAGTCAAGCGATCAACCACTACCCAAATAGAATCATTGCCTGATCGGGTCCTGGGTAATCCTGTAATGAAGTCCATGCCAAGCTTGTCCCACTTCCAATCTGGTATCGGCAAAGGCTGAAGTAATCCTGCTGGTTTCTGGTGCTCTGCCTTAACCCTCTGACATACGTCACATACTGCGACATACCCGGCAATATCCTTCTTCATACCTGTCCACCAGAAACTTTCCTTCAAGTCCAAATACATCTTGGTGTTGCCCGGGTGTATTGAATAAGGCGAATCATGAGCCTCCTGAAGAATCAATTTCCTGATCTCTGGGTCATTTGGCACGTAAATACGATGCTCAAACCATAAGGTTCCATGTTCATCCTCACGAAATCCTTCTGCTGAACTCTAGAGTTGTACTTTCCCTGTCCGTACTTCCTCTTGCGATTATCCACCTGCTGCTGCTTGCCTTCCAGAATGAGAGCCTTGTCGACCAACTCTTGATAATTGTTAAAGGTAGCCACGGTCAACTGAAGTCCCAAATCATCGTTTAGTCCCTCCAGAAATTTCTCCTGCTTAGCGGCATCATCAACCACGTCTCTGGGAGCATACCTGGATAACTTGCTGAATTCCTCCACATAATCACCAATAGAACGATTTCCTTGAAGTAAGTTGTGGAACTCACTCTTCTTCAGGCTCATAGCTCTGGCTGAAACATGTGTGGTACGGAACGCCTGCTGGAACTGATCCCAAGTCACATTGGCTATGGGTAATGTGGTGGTGTAATTCTCCCACCATGAAGCTGCTGGTCCATCCAGTTGATGCGCGGCAAAGCGCACCTTCTCAGTGTCAGTGCATCCTGCGGTGGTCAGCTCTGTTCCGATCTTGCGAAGCCAGTCATCTGCAACAATCGGCTCCGTGCTGCTAGAGAACACTGGTGGGTTCAACCTCAGGAAACGGGTAAGGTTGTCAACCGGGGGTGGTGGCGGTGGGTTGTTGTTGTTCTGGTTCTGATTCTGGATGAGTAGCTGCATGAGGGCATTCTGTTTCTGGATCAACTGGGTAAGTTCCGGTGGGAATTCTGGGTCACGTCTTGGAGGCATCTATTAGGTTTAGAGTGGATAAGAAATTAGAATAGAATAAGGGCCTAATGAGAGAAATCACTACCCATATGCTTATGATAGCAAGAAAATTTCAAATCAAGCAATTCAAACAGATCACACCACACAAGCAAAAACCTACAGGTAAGGTCATATCCACAAGAGATATGATCTCTTCATACTACCGCAATCATACGTTGGACTCAACTTGGTAGTGGTGGTCTGAACTAAATCTTCTCAAATCAAAGTCAACTCTAGCTTCTTCTTCTTCGTCGTCAATGATGTCTTCATAGGTCATGGTCTCATCGGGCTAAGCAACTTGGTGATGGGGTTCAACAACTATTTTATTGAAGTAGAGAAGAGATAGAAATGAATAGAGAAGAGTATAGACCAACGGATATTTAAGGAAGTCATAAAATAGAGTTTTCTTCCTATGGCTTTCCATTTCCTAGTGGTCGCATCCTACAGTCAGCGTGTGCTCTGATACCATATTGTAGCGATCCGACCCAAAATGGATCGAAGTCTCTGTGCTTAAGTGTCATCCCTGGATCGGTATGCTGACACACACAATACTCGAGGAATTATAACAGAGTTCATTCACACTTTATTACATTGAAGTTCTCAAAACAGTATTTATTACAATAATATGGCCAAAGGCCATCTCAATAAAAACAACTACGGAAGCATTGAAGGTAAATGAGTCCATCCAACTCCATGGCAAACTGAGTGCAGAACAACGACCTATCGCACCTTTAATACTCGTCGAAAAAGTCTGCAACATGAGACGTTGCAGCCGTGTAGGTCAGCACATGGAATATGCTGGCAGTTTCACACCATAGAATAATAATAAATGAAAAGACTATCTCTATATGAAAATTTAGCTGGTGGAGGCTCTAAGTTTTATTTTTGCATAAAGCCAATTTTACCCTACAACAAAGGAATAATTTTTTTATTTACTACTAAATTAAAATGCCATTATTGAGAAGGTTCCTCCAACTCAATCCCAAAATTCTCAAGTTATTAGTAACCCAATAATTTCATTAAAAAGAGTGATGAGATCAACCAATAATTCACTTCTAGATACTCAAGATGTCCGTAACCGGGGACACGGCTAATCATGATTAGTTTGTACACTCTGCAGAGGTTTGCGCACTTTTCCCCACAAGACTCAACCGCCTCCATGATCGGAAGATCGAGACATAGCCTTTCAGAAGCGTTTCCCCTTAACCCTGGGTAGACCGGTACACCTACTTTCCCCTACATCAGCTAGTCTACCACGGAAAGAGGTCACACAACTTACTCAACTATGCCAGAGCCCATAATGGCTTGTGGCTGCACACGGAAGTTTGTAGGCATGAAATATCTTATGATCCCTTTGAGCCTGGATGGCCGACCTAGGGTAATCACACGCGTACTCCGGGATTCCCCTTGGGCAAGCACTGGTTTCTCCAGGTGACCCAAACAATCCACCCAGATGTGTATTAAAGTTGCCACCTTATGTTGTCCCAAAATTATTATCTCTTGCAACTTGCATGAATCACACATACCAATCCCCGTCTATGAGCATGGCTAAGCAGTATATGATATAACGAATATTCCCGGGGTGATCAAAAGTCATAGGTTCCTACCACATGAACTACAAAGCATAACCACATGTTCCCAATCCTACTCATGCAATCTTTGAGGGTGAAACTAATGCATAGTAAAAACTGGGTATTGAAAATTATGATCAAAGTGTGAACTTGCCTTGCTGACGATCGTTGAACTCTAAAGATTCGTAGTAGCAAGCCTCACACTCCGGATGATCTAGCGTAAGGAAGCAATAACACACATAAGCATACAAGCGAATAATCAAAAAGAAAACAAAGAGAGGACTTCGGAAAACTTCAAAAACAACCAAATAAAGTTTCTGAACAGAACGTAATTTTTATAGTAGCAAAAATACGTGTGTTTGGGTTTAACAGAAAGTACACATCACGAGCTTCAGTTTGCAAAAAGAATCACCTAAAACGGAGTTACGGAACTCGAGTTATGGCCTAACGAAGTTTGAATTCAGATCTATTTGAATTCAAATTTTAAATTTTCAAAAATATTTTTCGTTTGGTTCTCTGGATAGAGGATATTTTTAAGCGGTAGGAAAAAGAATCAACTAAATCGGATCTATAGACTAAAAGATATACTAGAACCAAGAATTGATATAGAATCTGAGATTGGAAAAATACTGGAAAAAGAGAAATAAATTCGGCCAGATGCCAAGTGGCACTTTCTGATTGGTTGGCTGAGTGCTCACCTGACTAGTCGCCGGAGATGAGGAATATGGTGGATCCGGGGTGCTTCGGCAAAGGATGCGTGCGGGACGGTGTAGAGGATGATGAGGTGAACCACTTGAACAACTTGTGGTTGTAGAATGTTTCCTGTACACGCGGTGAGAGGTCGCCGGAATACATGAACTCCGGCGAGCAATTGGAGAGGTTAGAGAGAGGGAAAAACTCCAGAAGGAGAGGGCTTCAGACGAGGGGTGAGAGGGGCTCCCAGGGGTGCTTTATATAGGGCTTGGGGAGGTCTGGAGATGAGCTGAGCGTTGCCAACTTTATGATGTTAATGGTGACTGTTACTTGGGCTTCTAATGGACATTAGAGGAGGAATTAAGGCGCGCTAGTGAAGGGGAAAAGATAGAGGGAGGCGAGGGGAACCGATTCAGAGCGGTTTTGGAGCGAGGGAGAGGAGGGGAGGGGGTGGGGCGTTGGGTGGGAGTGCTGCGTACGTGCTTCCTGATCTCGTACAGGAGGTTGAAGACGACCTCCTGTCGTGAAGAAGGCTGGGCCTTCCTTGGGCCTCGGCTGCCCACGTTTTTAAAATGTTTTTTTACAGAAGCAAAGAAACAACGAATATACAAATAAAAGTTAGCCTAAAAATCCCAGAAAATTCACATAGTTATATGGTCTTATATATGACCTAGTGAACTTCTATCTGTCCTAAAATGCAAGTTAAAAAAATAATTTTTTTTGCTAAACTAATAAAATAAAGTGCAAATAAAACCCAACAAATATATTTTGGTGCCAAATTCAATTTCCAACATTTTCTTTTTATTTTTGAAGAAGTCATTTTATCTTCTCTCCTTATTTTATTTTTGATATAATGGAAATGAATTTTGGGGAAACCAAATTTGATCCAATCTCCCAACTTCGAAAAAAATTCAAAATTGGTTTTTTAGGGAAACTTCCAACTCTCTATTTTGGTCCTTGAGTTGCTCAAAGTTCCTTGGATCAAAAATCAAATAAAACAAATGGAGGCAAAAATGCATAAATCATGGATGCATATGAATGATCTATTTATAAACATCCAAACTGAAAATTGGGATGTTACAGAACATGAATTGAATCAACATGATGAAAGTGACTAGATGAAATTTCCATGTACCCTCAGGAACAGTTTTCTTAGTATAAGAGACCGTTTGGCCTGTCCTTTGCCTCAAAAGGATTGGGCTACCTTGCTGCACTTTTGCTACTACTATTTTTACTTGCTCGTTACAAATTATCTTGCTATCAAACTACTATGTTACTTACAATTTCAGCACTTGCGGACATTACCTTGCTGAAAACTACTTGTCATTTCCTTATGCTCCTTGTTGGGTTCGACACTCTTATTGAAAAGGCTACAATTGATCCCCTATACTTGTGGGCCATCAAGGCTATTTTCTGGCGCCGTTGTCGAGGAGTGAAGCGCTCTTGGTAAGTGGAAATTGGTAAGGAAAAATTATTACCACGTGCTGAAATTTATTGTCACTTGTTACTATTAAAAACAATCCTTTGAGGGGTTTGTTTGGGGTATCTTCACCTCGACCGGAACCACAATTTTCTACCTCTCAACCTACTGCACCTACTGAAAATATTGAATATGAAATCCCTACGGGTATGATAGATCAACTGCTAGCTAATCCTTATGTAGGAGATGGAAGCGAACATCCTGATATGCACTTGATATATGTGGAAGAAATTTGCGAATTGTTTAAGCTTGCAGGTTTACCCGGAGATGATGTTAAGAAAAAGGTTTTCCCTTTATCTTTGAAGGGAAAAGCATTGACATGTTATAGGATCTTGGAATTGGAATCGATTGAAATTGGAGTTTCACCAAAAATTTAATCCTATGCATCTAGTTCATCGTGATTGGAATTACATATATAATTTTTGGCCTCGTGAAGGAGAAAGTATCACTCTAGGTTGGGGGAGCCTTAATTTAATGTTATATTCATGCCCGAATCATGTGTTCTCAAAAGAAATTATTATTCAAAAAAATTATGCTCGGCTTTCTTGTGATGATCAATCCATGCTCGATACTTCTTGTATTGGCTCTTTTATGAAGAAGACTATTGAATTTCGGTGGGATCTCTTAGAAAGAATTAAATGCAACTCTGAAGATTGGGAACTCAAAGAAGGTAAAGAGTCAGGTATTAAGCTTAAGTATGATTGTGTTAAATATTTTATGAAGATTGTAACACCCCAAGAATCATGCTACAGTAATCCCTTCTAATGATGCCTTCTCATCATTGTTACTGTTGCTAATCTCACTTTGATTCTATTCCAGTCCAAATCTCAATTTCAAATTAAAGTCAAAAATTCAAATTTGCCAAACATGAAAACTGAAATGTTCATCATGTGCCAAATAATCCACAACTAATATTGGTGGTGAACCAACAGTTTTGCAAAGGGTTTGAGTGGCCTAAACTACTTAAAACAGTGACCTAAGCAATAAATTAAATGCCTTTTTAATTTATAAAATTGGCAAACTTTTTCATAAGTCTCACAATATTTTTGTGGCAGTGCACAATAATTCTTTGAAGTTGTTTTGGCCAGTGGCATAATTTTGCAAAGTCATTAGTGACTAAAAGAAAATGCAAACGCTGAAAAAAAACAAAAATAAAAAGAAAGGAGAAAGGCCCCTGACTCCCCCTGGGCC
>NC_041390.1:345052403-345060873 GCF_002162155.2 Triticum dicoccoides | reverse complement strand
CACTCCCCCACTTGCGCCTCTCCTCCCCCATCTCCACCTCGCTCGCTCCGCCTACCTTCCCTCGCTTGAGCGCCATCGCCGCCCTCCACCTCGCAGCACCACGGCGAGCGCCACCCCCGCTCCTCTCCGATGAGTCCACCGGCCTCCCCGACATCGATTGCTTCGCCTTCGCCCGCTGGAACGAGCCGGGAGGCCCTCCTCCGTCGCCATCGATGCGTTCCCCTTTCGCTTCGGCCGCCGTTGGCCACCGCCACCGCCTCGCCTCACCACCGTGCCTAACGTCTTTGTCGCCGTCTTCCACGTTGATCGGTGCCTGCCGTTGGAGCCGGGAGGCACCACAGCGCTGGATCCATCTCGTCCCCTTCCGCCTCGGCCGCCGGTGATTCCTGTCGACCGCGGCCTCCCTCTGCGCTCCCGTTCACTCACGGGGCCTCCTTGCGCCCGCATGGTGAGCACCACATGTCCTCCCCCTGCCTCCCCCTCGTTCTGTTGCGCATAATGTCACCGTCGTGGACGACCGAACGCAGCTCCGCCGTGCTGCCCATCGTCGTCGCTTCCTTCGATGCCATGACCATTCAAGCACACCATCGTGCTCGGGGCACTCCAGCGATGCGGCCTGGCGCTTTAGATCGTTTGTGCGCGCGCTAGTTCTTCGTTTTTGCCGAGCTACCATAGACCACCGACGCCGGCGACCTTGCAGCTCCCTGTTCCGGCCATCTCCGGTCGGTCCAGTGGCACCACTCGACGCGCGGCAGTGTCAGCGTTCGGACGCAGGTGAAAACACGTGATTTGGCGCTCTATAGCGAAAATCCGAGCCTCTCCGGCGAACTCGCCGCCGCGGAGAGCTCGCCGGCGCAACTCCGGCGCCGACCGCTGACGTGGCACACCTGGGACCACCCCTGGGTCACTGCCAGCTGGCCCCGCAGGCCCCTTGACTGGGTTGACCAAGTCAATGTGCTGACTGGGCAGCCCAGTGCCACTGAAATGTGGGTCCTGCACTAATTAACATGTTTTATAAATAAATAAATTGTTAATTAATTTGTTAAATAGTTTTAATCACTAATTAGTCACTGACTAGTGGGGCCCACATCCCTAACTAACCCTGTTAGTTAGTTTAACCCATTGTTGAGCTAACAGAGGCTGACATGTGGGTCCTACTGGACCCATAGGTCAGGTTTGACCCCAGTCAACCGTCCTGTTGACTGCTGACATCACCTCTACATCATGCTGATGTCATATCCCATTTATGTTAATATTAATAATTCCAAAAAATGTTTAAATCTTTAGAAATTCATAGAAAATAAACCGTAGCTCGGATGAAAATGTTTTCTATATGAAAGTTGCTCAGAAAAATCCAACGAACCCGAATACGCGGTCCGTTCATCTGTCACATGCCCCTAGCATGCTGAACATGGGACATTCCCCCTCCGGTCATCTGTTTGACACAGGTCCGGAACCGGGAAAACATTCCCGGTTGAATCCCCCCTTCACCTATATCGTGTAGCCATATGTTAGGTCACTCCCGGCACAGCTTATTGCCATGTTATGCTTTGTGATGCTATGATTGCTTTATATTTACTGTTTCTTCCCCCTCTTCTCTCCGGTAGACCTCGAGACCGAAGCCACCCCTGTGATCGACTACGTCGACGATGACCCCTTCTTGCCAGAGCAACCAGGCAAGCCCCCCCTTTGATCATCCCGATATCGCCCATTCCATTCTCTCATGCTTGCATTAGTTTTTGCTACTGTTATTATTGTCTCCTATTCTGATGCATAGCCTGTTTATTGTAACCTTCTATTGTTACCTACCTGCTTATCCTAAACTGCTTAGTATAGGTTGCTTAGAGACCCATCAGTGACCCCGCCCACTTGACCCGACTGCCCCGCTGGATTATCAGAAGACCCGATCAACAGGATCAAAGACCAGGCCCCGACACGTCACGTCACATCACGCCCCTTTGTTGCTCGACTCTGCAGAGTTACCATCGAGTGCCGAGGGTGGAACCTCATACATCACTCCTAATGAGATCTCTGTAGAGTACCTATTCGGTCATGGTCATCGAGGGTGATTTCCTCCTTAACCACTTCCGATATGACTCTGTCGTGCAACCCCTCAGGTGTGAACCTCGAGGGTGGTTCCTCTTACGTTCACCTTGATGATTACATCTAGTGGAATTCATCGGGGGTGATTCCTCGGGTTTCCCCTTTGGTGCTAGACACACAGTTACTATGGTTACTATGACTTTGCACTGAACCATGTTACTAAAGACGGGTCAACCCTGAGTGGTACCCGCGCGAGCTTAATTGCGAGTGATGTGGAGTCGGGTTGATCTGGAAGGTGCCCGCGAGATACTTACGAGGCGTGGTCGGGCATTCTTAGCCCTTGCCGCAAGTACTCGAGACGGGGCGACGGGGTCACATTGATCGTGAGTGTCTGCTCGTTACCGCGTGCTCCTAATCCACTACGGTTTGGATATTTGATCCAAGGGGCCTCTGGCCTGATAGCACTAACCATCACGTGGGCATAGTATGGGCGTTCTGCGTCGTATGCATCAGCCGACGCTTAGTAGACGTCAGCGACTAAGCGGCGCGCACCAGGTTGGACTGCGTAAGCACCTGCCTTGTTGAAGGAGGTAGCTAGGTCTGCTCACCGGCTACCCACGCAACGTGCATGAGTTCCCGGGGAGATGGCCCATGACCCCTGGGGGCATATGTTTAGTCCGGCGTGCTGGCCTCTCTATTAAGCCTAGGTCGGGTTGCAGCGTATTGTTTGGCCGAGGCCGGGCATGACCCAGGAAAGTGTGTCCGGCCGGAGTTAATCGGGCGTGGTGGGTAAGTTGGTGCACCCCTGCAGGGAAGAAAACATCTATCGATAGCTTGTCCTATGGTAACGGACACTTGGAGTTGTATCCCGATCGATACAACTAGAACTGGATACTTGAGATGAGACAGGGAGATGAGACTTGGTTATGAGATGATAACTGGATAGTATGGCTCTGGGATTGCTTTCTCGTAGGGAGTTGAGAAAGGATCTCTGGCGGAGGTTGATAACACTACTGCTACTTTACTTTATGTTACTCTACTCCCTCCTGTTGCTGCAAGATGGTGGTTTCCAGAAGATGCTAGTCTTCGATAGTCTAGGCTTTCCCCTTCCCTTCTGGCATTCTGCAGTTTAGTCCACAGATACAACTCATTCCTTTGATACAGATGCATACTTAGTTTAGATCTGATGTAAGTCTTGCGAGTACTTTGGATGAGTACTCACGGTTGCTTTGCTACTTCTTTTCCCCCATACCCGATTGTTGCGACCAGATGACGGATCCCAGGAGCCAGACGACGTCACTGATGACTACTACTACCCGGAGGATGCCTACTACTACGTGAAGACCGCTGACGACTTGGAGTAGTTAGGAGGCTCCCAGGCAGGAGGCCTTGCATTTTCGATCGTTGTTGCTTTTGTGCTAGCCTTCTTAAGGCAAACTTGTTTAACTTATGTTTGTACTCAGATATTGTTGCTTCCGCTGACTCTTGTGTATTCGATCTTATGTATTCGAGCCCTCGAGGCCCATGGCTTGTAATATAAAGCTTGTATTATTTTAATTTGTGTCTAGAGTTGTGTTGTGATATCTTCTCGTGAGTCCTTGATCTTGATCGTACACATTTGCGTGTATGATTAGTGTACGATAGAATCGAGGGCGTCACAAATACTGATGCTTTTCAAAAGTTTAGCACTAAATATGGACTTGACTCTGAGATAGTAGCCTCCTTTTGGGAATCATTTGCTACTCATGTTGATCTCCCTAAGGATAAGTGGTTTAAATATCACCCACCTAATAAAAGAAGAAATTAAAGAACTGGTACTAGCTAAAGAGGAAACTATTATTTATAATGTTGATCTAGTTGTTCCTACTGCTTACGTTGAAAAACCACCTTTCCCTGTTAGGATAAAGCAACATGCTAAAGTTTCAACTATGTATAACAAAAGTTATATTAGAACATCTAGACCTGAGTAACAAATCAAAGTAGAACCTAGTGTTGCTATGGTTAAGGATCTCCTGGAAGAAAATATGGATGGGCATGATATTTTACTTTTGTACTGAAGCTACTAAAATTGACAAACCTAATAAAGAGGAAAACATAGACCCGTTGTTGGCATGCCTGTTGTCTTAGTTAAAATAGGAGATTATTGTTATCATGGTTTATGTGACATAGGCGCTAGCATGAGTGCTATTCCCTTTACCTTATATCAAGAAATTATGAATGACATAGCACCTGATGTCTACTACACAACCTTCTTCTTGTAGACGTTGTTGGGCCTCCAAGTGCGGAGGTTTGTAGGACAGTAGCAAATTTCCCTTAAGTGGATGACCCAAGGTTTATCGATCCGTAGGAGGCGTAGGATGAAGATGGTCTCTCTCAAGCAACCCTGCAACCAAATAACAAAGAGTCTCTTGTGTCCCCAACACACGCAATACAATGGTAAATTGTATAGGTGCACTTGTTCGGCGAAGAGATGGTGATACAAGTGGTATATGGATGGTAGATAATAATTTTTGTAATCTGAAAATATAAAAACAGCAAGGTAACGAATGATAAAAGTGAGCGTAAACAGTATTGCAATGCGTTGAAACAACGCCTAGGGTTCATACTATCACCAGTGCAAGTCCTCTCAACAATAATAGCATAATTGGATCACATAACTATCCCTCAACATGCAAAAAAGAGTCACTCCAAAGTCACTAATAGCAGAGAACGAACGAAGAGATTATGGTAGGGTACGAAACCACTTCAAAGTTATTCTTTCCAATCAATCCGTTGGGCTATTCCTATAAGTGTCACAAACAGCCCTAGAGTTCGTACTAGAATAACACCTTAAGACACAAATCAACCAAAACCATAATGTCACCTAGATACTCCAATGTCACCTCAAGTATCCGTGGGTATGATTATATGATATGCAACACACAATCTCAGATTCATCTATTCAACCAACACATAGGACCTCAAAGAGTGCCCCAAAGTTTCTACCGGAGAATCACAACGAAAATGTGTGCCAACCCCTATGCATAGGTTCATGGGCGGAACCCGCAAGTTGATCACCAAAACATACATCAAGTGAATCACATGGTATCCCATTGTCACCACAGATACGCATGGCAAGACATACATCAAGTGTTCTCAAATCTTTAAAGACTCAATCCGATAAGATAACCTCAAAGGGGAAACCTAATTCATTACAAGAGAGTAGAGGGGGGAGAAAACATCATAAGATCCAACTATAATAGCAAAGCTCGCGATACATCAAGATCGTATCACCTCAAGAACACGAGAGAGAGAGAGAGAGAGAGAGAGAGAGAGATCAAACACATAGCTACTGGTACATACCCTCAGCCCCGAGGGAGAACTACTCCCTCCTCGTCATGGAGAGCACCAGGATGATGAAGATGGCCACCAGAGAAGGATTGCCCCCTCCGACAGGGTGCCGGAACGGGTCTAGATTGGCTTTTTGTGGCTACGGAGGCTTCTGGCGGTAGAACTCCCGATCTATTGTGCTCTCCAGAAGTTTTAGGGTATATGGAGATATATAGGCGGAAGAAGTACGTTAGGGGGGCCACGAGGGGCCCACGAGGGTGGAGGGCGCGCCCCCTACCCCATGGCCTCCTCGAAGCTTCCCTTACGTGCACTTCAAGTCTTCTGGGCTTCTTTCCTTACAAAAATGAGTTCCGTGAAGTTTCAGGTCAATTGGACTCCGTTTGATTTTCCTTCTCTTCGAAACCCTAAAACAAGGTAAAAACAGGAACTGGCACTGGGCTCTGGGTTAATAGGTTAGTCCCAAAAATGATATAAAAGTGTATAATAAAGCCCATAAACATCCAAAATAGTAGATAATATAGCATGGAGCAATCAAAAATTATAGATACGTTGGAGACGTATCAGCATCCCCAAGCTTAATTCCTGCTCCTCCTCGAGTAGGTAAATGATAAAAACAGAATTTTTGATGCGGAGTGCTACTTGGCATAATTTCAATGTAATTCTTCTTAATTGTGGCATGCATATTCAGATCCGAAAGATTCAAGACAAAAGTTTAATATTGACATAAAAACAATAATACTTCAAGCATACTAACAAAGCAATCATGTCTTCTCAAAATAACATGGCCAAAGAAAGTTATCCCTACAAAATCATATAGGTGGGCTATGCTCCAACTTCACCACACAAAATATTTAAATCATGCACAAACCCGATGACAAGCCAAGCAATTGTTTCATACTTTTGATGTTCTCAAATTTTTTCAATCTTCACGGAATATATGAGCGTGAGCCATGGACATAGCACTATAGGTGGAAAGAATGGTGGTTGTGGAGAAGACAAAAAGGAGAAGATAGTCTCACATCAACTAGGCGTATCAACGGGCTATGGAGATGCCCATCAATAGATATCAATGTGAGTGAGTAGGGATTGCCATGAAACGGATGCACTAGAGCTATAAGTGTATGAAAGCTCAAAAAGAAACTAAGTGGGTGTGCATCCAACTTGCTTGCTCACGAAGACCTAGGGCATTTTGAGGAAGCCCGTCATTGGAATATACAAGCCAAGTTCTATAATAAAAGATTCCCACTAGTATATGAAAGTGATAACATAGGAGACTCTCTATCATGAAGATCATGGTGCTACTTTGAAGCACAAGTGTGGTAAAAGGATAGTAGCATTGCCCCTTCTCTCTTTTTCTCTCATTATTTTATTTTATTTTTTTATTTGGGCCTTCTCTTTTTTATGGCCACTTTTTTCTATTTTTTTATTCGGGCTTCTTTGGCCTCTTTTATTCATTTATTTTCGTCCGGAGTCTCATCCCAACTTGTGGGGGAATCATGGTCTCCATAATCCTTTCCTCACTGGGACAATGCTCTAATAATGATGGTCATCACACTTTTATTTATTACAACTCAAGAATTACAACTCGATACTTAGAACAAGATATGACTCTATATGAATGCCTCCGGCGGTGTACCGGGATGTGCAATGACTCAAGAGTGACATGTATGGAAGAATTTTGAACGGTGGCTTTGCCACAAATACGATGTCAACTACATGATCATGCAAAGAAATATGACAATGATGGAGCATGTCATAGTAAACGGAACGGTGGAAAGTTGCACGGCAATATTGTCGGGGAGACTGATCCACGAACACCTATGGGGCCGGCGGACCGGGCCCCTTTTGGTTCGGCGGGGGGCGGAGATCACACGAAGAGCAGATCGACGCGAAGCACACGAGCTGTTTACCCAGCTTCGGAGCTCTCCGAAGAGATAACACTCCTACTGCTGCTTGTCTGGTTGTATTATGTTCTTGCTCGCGAGAGCTAAGTGTTTTCTGGCTCACGAATGAATCGAACCGAACCCGAATGAATCGAACTGAACCCCCTCTACGTTGCGCATGGGCCTCCTTTTATATGCTAAAGGGGTCACCGACAGGTGGCAACGCAGAGAAGGGTACGAATGTAAAAAGCGAGGTGGTTGGTACAGTTACTTGTACAGTGCACCCTACCTAACCTTGACGGCAGGGGACAAGGGCATTAAATGCCCGTCTGGGTCGCCCAAACAGTGCAGAAAAGGACCGTTAGGGGCGCCACCGTTCGCCACGATGGCGATCTTGTCAGCTTCGCAAGCCACTACACACCGCTGGCTGCACAGCCTCCTGCCACGCGCGCCTGGAGAGGCCCCCAGAGCGGCACGTTGGTGGATGCGCTGAAGCGTGGGCACAGAGTGGCCGCCTGCCGCGACAAGCACCTTGCCGCTGTTGTTATCTTGTCGGGTCCGGAAGCTTGTCGCTCACCGGGCTTCGAGGTACCTTGGTTGGTCTTCCCGGCAAGCTCCTCTTGCCGGGGCGTTGTTGCCTTGCCAGAGCGCGTGGCGCGTCGCGGCAAGTTCCTTGGAGTGCCTTGGTTGGCCTTCCCGGCAAGCTCCTCTTGCCGGGGCCTTGTCTTCTGAGCTTAAATACTTTGTTCTTGAATGGCTCCAAGGGAACCACGGTGGATCTTGGTGTTAGCCCGGCAAGCCTTGCCGCGGGGTGCTGCAACTGCCCGTGCACAAGTTCGGGGTACTAGGGTACCCCTATTCTAGTACACCGACAGGAGCCCCCGGGCCTGGGCCAGACGCGGTGCCGAGCGCTGTTGGGCCAGGCCCAAGACAGTGCACGGGCACATGTGGACTGGGCCACGCCGAATCTCGCTCCGTATCCACCACGCTCTCCCCTAACGGCATGTGTTGAATGCGGCATCGTGGGAGAGATTGTGGGTGGTTCTTTATTCAGAAGGGCAAAACGTCCGCCCTGTCCCTCTTTATAAGCAGAGGAAACAGGGGCAGTTCGTTCCCCCTTGCTGGTTGCTACTACTCCGTCTTGACGAACCTCCGCCGCCCCCCCCCCTTCTTCTCGAAGCCGAGAGAGCAGCGCTCCGCCCCCCCCCCCATTG
>NC_041390.1:345002995-345052102 GCF_002162155.2 Triticum dicoccoides | reverse complement strand
CTCCGCCATTGCTCCGAAAGCCGACAAGGGAAAGGGCGTGAAGTCGGCCGAGGCGCAGCGGCTCGCGGCGCTGTGGAAGGAGCGGGCAATCTTCAACCCCCAGCTCGGCGTGAAGGAGCTGAGGGAGTACTTCTACCTCTTTTGGGCGACGGAGACGCGTGCGCATCCGCGCACGAGGGTACTCCCGGCTGCTGCCTCGGAGCTGGCTCCAAACGGGTACCCATTCTTCGCGCTATTCTTCTATTGCGGGCTCTGCCCGCCCTTCTCGTAGTTCTTCTGCGATATCATGAACACCTACGGCTTCCGCCTCCTTGACTTCACCCCCAACGCCATTCTGACCATGGCAGTTTTCGCACATTTGTGCGAAAACTTTGTCGGAGTCCATCCCAATGTTGCCCTTTTCCGCCACTTCTTCATACCTCGGGTAGAGAGAGGAGAGCCGCTTGCCGGAGGGATCGCCTGGATCTCGAGAGTCGGCAAGAAGGAGGCGTACTTGGAGGGTGAGCTCCGCAGCAAGTGGGATGAGTGGAGAGCGGAGTGGTGCTGGATCGTCGAGGAGAATCCGCAGCCCTTCACCGCCGTGCGCCAAGCTCCGATAGTGCGCGGCAATGACTGGAGCAACGTGGCCCCGGAAGACGAGAGGCTGAAGATCGCCATTACTAGGATCCTTCACCTCAGGCTTGCCGGGCTCACTGTAGGCGATGTAGGCACAGATTTCCTCTGCCGCCGCATCGCCCCCCTGCAGGAGAGGGGGAGGCCCGCCTGGGAATTCAAGAACTCGGCGGACATCATGAGGCTGCGGCCGGGCCTCAACTACAACTTCACCGTCTTGGAGCTGGATGCAATGCTCCTGGAGTTGTTCAAACGCGACCCCCAGCACCCATTCATGCTGCCGAGGGGCATCGTCCCATTATGCAACAATTCTTCGCTTGACCAGATCCGCGCCATGATGCCGTTGTGCGATTCACACGAAATCGTTCCAACTTGGCAAGAGCCTACGGATGACGTCGTGCAAGCGTTCTTCGACAACTTGGAAGAAGTGCCGATCCATGCTGACGAGCAGAAGAGCCTCACCCGTGACACCACCGACGAGCTGCAGCGCATCGCCACTAGGGCGGAAGAGGTTGCGGCCGCAGCTGCCGCGGGCGTGTTCGGGTTCACCATGGAGGAGGCGGAGGCGACAGAGGCGGAAAACCTTGCCGAGCGCGCGGAGTTCATTAGCGAGGAAGAGCCTGCCGGTTCTGAAGATGAGCCGAGCGAGGCCGGCGAGGAAGAGCCTGAGCCTTCAGAAGGCTTGCCGCAGGCGGAGCCCCCGGCCCCGCCAAGAAGGTGTCTTCGCAGGGGTGCGGACGTAGCGGGGCGGCAGCCGGGTCAACAGCCGCCGAGCCGTGCGACGTGCTCTACCGCGGCAAGCAATGTTGCCGCGGGAGCACCCCACGCAGCAGCGGCAACTGGAGAGGGATCTTCCCGGGCCACCGCCACCGCCCCCGCCAAGTGGGCAAGGGATCCTACTCCTCCTCCTCGCCGCACCGGAGGAGGGCCGGACTTCGATCTTTCCACTCTCAGCTCCGACGAGGAGGAAGAAGAGTAAGTTTCTTTGGTGCTCTTGTAGTTCTTCAATCTTGTTGTTTATATCTTGTATCTGACTTGTTTCAATCTGGACTCCTTTCTTTTCAGGACGCTGGCCCAGAGAGCGGCGAAGAGGGCCAAGGCCGCGGTGATTGTCATCGAGGATGACCCCACCGTGTCAGCAGGAGGTGGGTCCGAGACCACCTTGACGGACCCGGCAATCACTCCTCAAAGCAGCCCCCAGCGCAGCCCCCAGCGTAAGTTCATAGTTAGCTTTCTGTTGTCGGGCGCGCATGAGTGCTTTTTCCTTTGTTGATATCTTGCTTGTTGATTTGTGTAGGAGCAGAGCAGCCACATCAGGAGCGCCCGGAAGCTGGTCCCGAAGTGCCATCTGCTTCGACTACGCCGCCAAGGGAGGGGTTCCCGGTAAGGGAGCGCTCTCCGGCAAGGGAGAACTCTCCGGCAAGGGGCAGCACCGTCGATCCTGCGGCGGCCGAGACCGCAACTGCAGATCTTGGCGCAGGTAATTCACTTGTCCAAAAACTTTCCCTTGGGTTCTTCTTCTTCTGATTTTCTTCTCTTGGATTTTTGATTGATTTTTCTCCCTTCTTCGTTCTTCAGGCCCATCTGCAGCTGAGCCAATGGAGATAGAGGGTGCCGGCGGGGAAGGCGCGCATGGCAGCACTGACGACGCTGCCGCCAACGAAGAAGGGGCCGGTGCTGATGAGACCGCCGGCGATGAGGCCGCCAAGGCTGCCGCCGCAGAAGCTGGCGAGGGGTCGGGCGATCGCACTGACGACCCTGAGGCCGCAGGAGCGCCAGGCGCTGCGCCGACCGCCGATCCCTCTGCCGCTGCTGCGGGGCCGGGTTCCGAGGAGCCCCAGCCCGGTGCCTACTTGAAGGCCGGTGACGATATCTTCATCAAGCTACCCTGGGCGTCGAGCTCCAGGGCGCTGGTCGAGGGGGAAACTTTCGATGGGGAGGTGCTCGCCTCTGCTGGACTGTCGTTGGTCGACGCGCCCAGCAGCAGCAGTGGCGAGCCTGAGGAGGAGCAGCTGCTGCGGAAGCTGCTGTCACTCTACCGCGCCCGGCAAGCCAAGCTGGCTTCCCGGGAAGCGCTTGTCGCGAAGGCGGGAGTTGACATGGAGAAGCGCGCGGAGGAGCTCCGGGGCCACAATCAAGAAGCTCTCCGGTCCCTGGCACAGGAGCGGGAGCGACTCGACGAGGAGCGCACGGCCTTCCTTCTCGAGAAGGCCGAAGCTGAGGAGGAACAAAGGCTGGCCGCCGAGAAGCAGTCCGCGCGAGAAGGTGAATTGGTGCAGCGGAAGGCCAACCTCGACAGCTACGAGGAGGAGCTCGCCGAGCGCGAGCAAGCACTTGGCGGGGCGCTCAAGGAAGCAAAGGACGCTGCCGCGATCGCAGAGGCCGCCAAGAAAGAGCTGGAGGAGAAGGTGGCGCAGCTGGAGGCCAACATTGGGAAGAGCAGCGAGGAGCTTGCCGCGCTCAAGCGTGAGTGTGAGAAGGATGCTACCGCCCACAGTGAGCTGCAAGGTCTTCTCGCTGAGAGGGGCAAGGAGCTCAGCGCTGCCAAGGATTCCAATGCAGATCTGGAGCTGAAGCTGGCCACGCTGACGCAGACGCTGGAGGCCGCCAAGGAGCGGGAGAAGACATTGTCGGAGAAGGTCAAGGCTGACAAGGCGCTGCTGGAGAGCATCGCAGTTACCCAGAACTCGTTCAGAGATACTGTGGAGCACTGGACCGAGGGTCTGGTGAATATTGCCGCAGTCATCAATGAGGAGCTGGTGCAGCTGGGGATGGAGGACTTTGGGTATCCCTCCGACGAGAATCTCCAGCCCAGCGCCAAGCTCAGCCTGTTCTTCAAGGGCGTGGCGACGGCACTCCAGCGGCTCCGGGAGAGGATCCCAAAGCAGCTGGCCGACGAGTCGTGCAAAATCTGCGTTGGGGTTCTCCAGAAGGTGCTGATGAAGGTGGCCTTCCGCAATCCAGGCCTCAGCTTCACCAACGTCCTCAAGTCCTTGCCGCCAGACGCCGATCGGGACGCACTCAAGGCCCTTGTCGCACCCATTGTGGACAAGGTGAGCGAGATCAAGAGGGTCGAGGGAGGACGCGTAGACTAGGCCGCCCATTTCTTCTTTTCCCTTGTCGCTGCTAATCATGTTATGAAAACATTCTGTTAGAGCTGCGACAAGTTATCTTGTAATATAACTTTATTTCTGTTATCAATTGCTATGTTATTTCCTCTACTAGATTCCTTCCTTTGTATGTTTCTACCCTACGCTTCTAGGGAACTTGTCGGTGCGGGCACCCGAGCCGCGAGCGCTGAGTGCGGAACGATCAGCAGCCTGCTGGCGGTGCTGCTTCCGACAAGAAACCTTGTCGCGACTAGATGCAGCACACTTAAGTTGTTGAGCGGACTTGAAACAAAGTAAGGGCGCAACTAGCCACGAGTTGGTTCCTCCGCGCACAGGTTTTCCATACAATGCAGGGTCGTTCGAGGAAGATAACTCAAAAAATTTAAAAATTGATTGCTCAAACTTTGGCAACTTAGCTTTTCTGTCGTTTGCTTCCTGGCAAGGCAAAACTTTGCTTGAACGACGCCTGGTCCATACCACAATCTTCTCCTTCCCCCCTGGCAAACTTGTGTGCGAGGGAACCTTCTTTTCCTTTGTTGAAAAAGAAGAAAGAAGAGAAAATAACGATATGGAGCCTTTCGGCTCATTATTGCTTACCGGATGTAGGTGCTGCACAAAGTGTCAGATAACGCATGCAAGAAAGAAACTAATGCATGAAATGGACAAGTTGTGCGGAGCACATGGGGTTCTATTTATGCATGGGATCTGCGCCCGGCTTTGTACAAAGGATTACATGCAACAGCGGCAAGACTTGTACAAAAGGTGGTTGCCGGAACGGGGTTCCAGCAACCGCGCCCTACGGGAAAAACTTACGAAGATGTTCTATGTTCCAGGAGTTGCTCACCGGAATGCCATCTTCGGTCTCA
The DNA here is from genome assembly GCF_002162155.2 of Triticum dicoccoides. NCBI lineage: Eukaryota > Viridiplantae > Streptophyta > Magnoliopsida > Poales > Poaceae > Triticum > Triticum dicoccoides. The sequence goes on along the minus strand of NC_041390.1, from coordinate 345,047,514 downwards.
AGGCGGACAGTGCCGGGCCTTGTGACTCATCTCACCCGATAAGGGCCTTCCCACTTCGGCGTCAACTTGTTGGAATTCTTGGCGGACTGAACGCGCCGAAGAACAAGGTCGCCTTCCTCGAAGCTTCTGGCCTTAACTTTGCGGCTATGGTAGCGGCGCAAAGCTTGCTGGTATCGAGCAGCTCGTACAGCAGCCTGAATACGATCTTCCTCAAGGAGCAGCGCGTCGTCTTGTCGCAGCTGTTCTTGCTCAAGCTCATCATAAGCAAGCACTCGAGGCGATCCGTATACGAGTTCCGTGGGGAGAACTGCCTCTGCTCCATAGACTAGAGCGAAAGGTGTCTGGCCAGTGGCTTGATTTGGCGTCGTTCTGATCGACCAAAGAACTACCAGCAGCTCCTCGATCCAGTTTCTTCCGCACTTGCGCAGTCTGTCGAAAGTTCTGGTCTTGAGTCCGCGCAGCACTTCAGCATTTGCCCTCTCTGCTTGACCGTTGCTTCTCGGATGAGCAACAGAAGCGAAGCAGGCCTTGGCGCCAAGGTCTTGGACGTACTGCATGAAGGTGCGGCTCGTGAATTGCGTGCCGTTGTCGGTGATGATCCTGTTAGGGATCCCGAAACGGCAAACAATTGACCTGAAGAACTTGACTGCTGACTGTGCTGTCACCTTCCTCACTGGATGCACTTCCGGCCACTTTGTGAACTTGTCGATTGCGATGTACAAGTACTCAAAGCCCCCGATAGCTCGGGGGAAAGGGCCGAGGATATCGAGCCCCCAGACCGAAAATGGCCAGGATAAAGGGATCGTCTGGAGAGCTTGAGCTGGCTGGTGTATCTGTTTGGAGTGGAGCTGGCACGCTTCACACTTGGTTACTTGTGCAGTTGCATCCTGGAGGGCTGTCGGCCAAAAGAAACCTTGCCGGAAAGCTTTGCCGGCAAGTGCTCTTGCGCTAATGTGGTGGCCACATATGCCTCCATGTATCTCTGCCAACAGCTTTTGTCCATCTTCCCGGCAAATACACTTCAATTTCACACCGTTGAGTCTTCTTCTGTACAGTATGCTATCGACAAACTGGTACATACTTGACTGCCGGGCTACTTTTTCCGCTTCTTCTTGCTCTTCGGGAAGTTCTCCTGTCTGAAGGAAATGGACAATCCGTTGTGCCCATGCTGGAGCTTGTGGCTCGACAACAAGGACTAAAGGCACATCTGCTGCTGCAGGAACATCCGCTGCCACGGCAAGGACTTGCGGCCCTGCCGGAGCTTGATGTTCTCCGGCAAGCTTGCCAGAGCAAAACTTGTCGGGAGCATCTGCTTCAACGGAACAAACCATAAGGCTTGCCGGAGCAGACTGCCCCTCAGCAACCTTGGTGTTGATCTTGGGGACTTTCTTGGCGGCGGCTTCGGGGAGCTCTGCTGAAAAGTAGTCACCAGAAATCAACTTCCTCTTCTTGCTTTGTCCAGTTGATGGTGTTACGGATGGTTGAGTCAACTTGAGCACAAAGATCCCTGGTTCCACAGGTAACTTTAGTGCGGCGCACTTTGACAGGCCATCAGCAATGTCATTCTGAGCTCTTGGGATATGCTCCATCTGTAGGCCGTAAAAGTGCTCTTCTAGCTTCCTCACTTCATCAACATATGCTTCCATCAATGGACTCTAGTAGTTCTTGTTCACTTGGCGGACGACAAGCTGTGAGTCACCCCTGACAATGAGCTTCTTGATCCCAAGGTCTGCTACAATTCTGAGACCGGCAAGCAATCCTTCATACTCTGCAGTATTGTTGGTTGCTTGCTCCTTGGGAAAGTGCATCTGGACTACGTACTTGAGGTGCTCTCCGGTGGGCGCGACAAGCAGCACGCCCGCACCGGCGCCTTGCAGCGAGAAGGCACCATCAAAGTACATCAGCCACTCTTTGCTTGCCTCTTTGACGGGGATGCTCGTCTCTGGAATTTCTTCATCTGGGGTTGGCGTCCATTCCGCTATGAACTCTGCCAATGCTCTGCTTTGGATAGTTGAAGTGCTCTCAAACTTGAGGCCAAAGCTTGACAGTTCCAGCGCCCACTCGACAATCCTGCCTGTTGCTTCTAGATTTTGCAGTATCCTCTTCAGCGGAAAGCGAGTGACGACTGTGATCTCATGTTCTTGGAAGTAATGGCGCAGCTTTCTCGAGGCCATGAGGAGGCCGAAAAGCAACTTCTGCACACCAGAGTACCTTGATCTAGCCCCCTGTAGAAGGGAACTGACAAAGTAAACTGGACGCTGCACCATTCTCTTGTGCACCTTGTCATGCTCCTGCGCAGATCCATCTCTGTCGGGACCAGAGCTTGTCGGCGAAGCCCCCTGCTGGTCGCTGGATGCATCTGCCGCGGTTGCTGGCTCATCATCTGCCTCCCTCTCCGCCACTAACGCAGCACTAACCACTTGATTGGTTGCCGCTATATACAGCAGCAACTTCTCTTGCGGCTTAGGTGCAACAAGTGTTGGAGTGGAGGACAGGTATCTCTTCAAGTCCTGCAGCGCAGCCTCCGCCTCCGGAGTCCATTTCATTGGACCTGCCTTTTTCAAAATTTTGAAAAATGGCAGGGCGCGCTCAGCAGATCTAGAGATAAACCTGCTGAGAGCAGCCACGCAACCGGCAAGCCTTCGTACATCCTTGACGCGCTTTGGTGCTTCGATCTGCTCAATGGCCTTGATCTTGTCGGGATTGGCTTCAATTCCCCGCTGAGACACGAAGAACCCGAGAAGCTTGCCGGAAGGGACTCCAAACACACACTTCTCGGGGTTAAGCTTGAGGTTGATCTTGCGCAGATTTGCAAATGTCTCGTCTAAATCTTGAATCAGGGTCGCCCTGTTCTTGCTTTTGACCACTATGTCATCCATGTAGGCTTCCACATTTCTGTGCATCTGCGGCTCAAAAGCGTGGTGGACTACCCTTGCGAATGTTGAACCAGCATTCTTCAAACCGAAAGGCATCCATACGAAGCAGTACGTGCCACACGGGGTGATAAATGCGGTTTTCTCTTCATCCTCTTCTGCCATGAAGATCTGATGGTATCCTGAGTATGCATCAAGAAATGAAAGAAAATCACATCCGGCTGTGGATTCAACAATCTGGTCAATACACGGCAAGGGAAATGGGTCTTTGGGACAAGCTTTATTAACATCAATGAAGTCAATACAAAGCCTCCATTTCCCGTTAGCCTTGCGCACGACAACAGGATTGGCCAACCACGTGGGATGGAGCACTCCTCTGACAAGGCATGCTGCTTCCAACTTCTTGATTTCTTCTGCGATGAATTCTTGGCACTCCACTGCCTGCTTCCTGACTTTCTGCTTGACGGGCCGCGCATGAGGACAAACGGCAAGGTGGTGCTCAATTACTTTCCTGGGAACACCGGGGATATCAGACGGTTGCCACGCAAACACGTCGACATTCGCCCGCAGGAAAGCAACGAGCGCGCTTTCCTATTTGGGGTCAAGAGTGGCGCTGATGGTGAAGGTACCACCAGTGCCGTCCTCCTTGGCGGGCACCTTCTTGGTCTCAGGTGGAGCTGCCATTGCCTTCTTACACTTGCCGGTGGAGCTCGATGGTGCGTCCTCGACGGTAGTGCAGCACTCCGAAGAGGTGCGCTTGCCGGAGTGGGCATCAGAGCTCTTGCCGGACTTGGTCTTCTTCTTCCCCCCGGGAGCTTCAGCGGCAAGTGTCTTGCGTTCTGCTGCGGCTGCTGCTTCCCGGTAGATCTTGTCGGCACAAATAAGAGCATCCTTCTTGTCGCCAGGGACAGAGATGACACTTAACGGGCCTGGCATTTTCAGTACGTTGTACGCATAGTGAGAGGCTGCCATGAACTTGGCGAGTGCCGGACGGCCAAGGATTCCATTGTAAGGTAATGTAAAGTCAGCAACATCAAATGTGACCCTCTCAGTTCTGAAGTTCAGCTCGCTGCCAAATGTTACCGGCAACGTGATCTTTCCCTTCGGCTTGCTCCTTCCCGGGTTGATTCCTTGAAATGTACCGGTCTCTTTGAGCTTGCTGTCAGGGATCTGGAGTTTCTGGAGCACCGCGGAGGAGATCAGATTCAAGCCGGCCCCGCCGTCAACTAGCATCTTAGTGACCTTGAGGTTGCGGATTGTTGGTGAAACCAACATCGGCAAGCACCCGACCGCAGTTATGCGATCAGGGTGGTCCTCAATATCAAAGATGATAGGCGTGCTGAACCATTTCAGAGGCTTGCGTGACTCGACGGGTGGTTCTGCTGCATTAACTTCCCGCACCCACTGCTTGAGCTGGCGGTGCGAGGTGTGCAGAGAAGCACCACCGTCAACGCACAGGACCTCTGTGGCTTTCTGGAACTCCTGCTCATCAGTCTCCTCATCATCCATGTCTTCATCATCGTCGTCATCTTCATCCTTGTCGCGGCCGCGAGGAGGTCTGTCTCCTTGCCGCTGCTTGGCCTTGCCGCGGCGTCCTCCTCGGCCGGGATGTTTCTTGCCGGATCCCCCAGCACCTTCCTGGGCCTTCTCCTTGTCGCGCCGCTCGTATTCAGCTTTCTGTTGCTCAACAAGCTGCTCGACTTTCTTATAGTTCTGGAGATCATGGCCCTTGGTGCAGTGGATCTTGCAATACTGCTTGTTGGTGCCGTCCTGCTTGTCGGCGACCGCCACCTCCGCGGCAACCTCCTTGCCGGAGTCACCAGCTTTGGCTTCCTTAGCGCCACCACCGTTGCCGGACTGCTCAACAACTAGCACTTCTTTGCTTTTCCTCCTTCTGTTGTTCCGCCGCCGGTTTTTCCTTGCCGGGGCAGCATCTTCACTGTCAGATCCTCCCGCTCCTACATTCTCTCCGGGGAGTCTCCTCCCTTCCTCAGCACGTGCACACTTGTCGGCCAGTGCATATTACTCACTGACGTCCCTGATCTTGCAATCACCATTTCCTCCCGCATCCTGCAGTTTCGCACATTCTGATGGAACACGCTGATCACCGCGGCAGGGTGGACGTCTGGGATGTTGTGCTGCACACTGCTGAATCTCTGAATGTACTTGCGCAGGGGCTCTCCTTCCTTCTGGGCGAGCAGATGAAGATCACTCTCCTGGCCATGAGGCTTGTGTACGCCTGTGAAGGCGCCGACAAACTGATGGCACAGATCATCCCAAGAGGATATGGAGTTGTCCGGCAAGTGAATGAGCCAGGACCTGACATTGGGCTTGAGTACCAGCGGGAAGTAGTTGGCAAGGATCTTGTCATCCCGTCCCCCAGCAGCCTGCACCGCAATGGTGTAAATGCTGAGGAACTCCGACGGATGTGTCTTGCCGTCGTACTTCTCCGTACGTCTGGCTCGCCAAAGATGTCGGGGAAACTGATCCACGAACACCTATGGGGCCGGTGGACCGGGCCCCTTTCGGTTCGGCGGGGGGCGGAGATCGCACGAAGAGCAGATCGAGGTGAAGCACACGAGCAGTTTACCCAGCTTCGGAGCTCTCCGGAGAGATAACACTCCTACTGCTGCTTGTTTGGTTCTATTATGTTCTTCGTGCTGGGCCACTGGACTTGCCGCAGCTCACGAGTGAACGCAGGGCAACCTACCGCGTACGGCAGATCGCCTGGTTCCCCTGGCGCATGCATGTCAACAGAGGGCCCAGCGCGCTTGTCGGATTGACGTCGTGCTTCTCTTCGGCGCTCGATGCGAGTTCGAGCGTCTTCTTGTTGTCGATCATGAAAAACTTGGCGCTGATCGCGACGAGCTCGTGGATCCGACGATGCAGTGGAGTCGCTGTCGAGGTGGATCCGGCGAGTCGGCGATCTTGGCCTTCGGGGCGGTGATTGCATGGTAGTTGCACCTCCACCCGTTTCGTCGCCACCGGCTCGCGCCCGGCAACCCTGCCGCGGCGGCGACGCGCTCGGCCGCCATGGAGTGTCGTCGTTGGCGTAGCCGGTGAGACTCTGAATGGTGGCCCTCCATTCGTCGATCTTGTCCGACGTCGGAGGGTAATCTAGGAGAAGTTGAGCTCGCGCCAAAGCTTCTGCTGGAGTGGTGGGTGGCAGTGGCGGACGGCGCATGGAGCGGGACGTGCTCGGACTTCTAACTATGTTAGAAGGAGCAGTATCCCGTCCAGGCGACCGTGCCCCGCTCGTGCCAGCATGCTGGCGCGCATGCTGGTCTTGAGCGCGCCGAGATCCACCAGCTTGGTCTTGGCCTATCATGCGTATGGCACTGCAAGTGCCATGACGCTGTTGGTCTTGCGCCTCCTGAGAGTGGCGTGGAACATGTACAGTCGCCGAGGTTTGTGCAGCCTCGTTCTTCGACCTGGCAGCATCATGAGCTTCCTCGTCGACGTCCATTCTTCCGCCGGCGTCCATTCCACCACCCGTTTGCTCCAACGGTGGCGGAAGTGACGTGGACGGAGCGGCTGCCGCCGAAGTCTTCTTCTTCAGTGGCATGTTGATGAAGGGAATGAAGATCTAGCTCGTGCGAACGCCGGATCAGGTTCACGCAATCTCGACGCCCCCCTACCTGGTGCGCCAAAGATGTCGGGGAGACTGATCCACGAACACCTATGGGGCCGGCGGACCGGGCCCCTTTCGGTTCGGCGGGGGGCGGAGATCGCACGAAGAGCAGATCGAGGCGAAGCACACAAGCTGTTTACCCAGCTTCGGAGCTCTCCGGAGAGATAACACTCCTACTGCTGCTTGTCTGGTTGTATTATGTTCTTGCTCGCGAGAGCTAAGTGTTTTCTGGCTCACGAATGAATCGAACCGAACCCGAATGAATCGAACCGAACCCCATCTACGTTGCACATGGGCCTCCTTTTATATGCTAAAGGGGTCACCGACAGGTGGCAACGCAGAGAAGGGTACAAATGTAAAAAGCGAGGTGGTTGGTACAGTTACTTGTACAGTGCACCCTACCTAACCCTGACGGCAGGGGACAAGGGCATTAAATGCCTGTCTGGGTCGCCCAAACAGTGCAGAAAAGGACCGTTAGGGGCGCCACCGTTCGCCATGATGGCGATCTTGTCAGCTTCGCATGCCACTGCGCACCGCTGGCTGCACAGCCTCCCGCCACGCGCGCCTGGAGAGGCCCCCAGAGCGGCACGTTGGTGGATGCGCTGGAGCGTGGGCACAGAGTGGCCGCCTGCCGCGGCAAGCGCCTTGCCGCTGTTGTTATCTTGTCGGGTCCGGAAGCTTGTCGCTCACCGGGCTTCGAGGTACCTTGGTTGGTCTTCCCGGCAAGCTCCTCTTGCCGGGGCCTTGTTGCCTTGCCGGAGCGCGTGGCGCGTCGCGGCAAGTTCCTTGGAGTGCCTTGGTTGGCCTTCCCGGCAAGCTCCTCTTGCCGGGGCCTTGTCTTCTGAGCTTAAATACTTTGTTCTTGAATGGCTCCAAGGGAACCACGGAGGATCTTGGTGTTAGCCCGGCAAGCCTTGCCGCGGGGTGCTGCAACTGCCCGTGCACAAGTTCGGGGTACTAGGGTACCCCTATTCTAGTACACCGACAAATATATCTCGGAATGGCTATGGAAATGCCATAATAGGTAGGTATTGTGGCTGTTTTTAGGAAGGTATACGGTGGGTTTATGGTACCGGCGAAAGTTGTGCGGTATTAGAGAGGCTAGCAAAGGTGGAAGGGTGAGAGTGTGTATAATCCATGGACTCAACATTAGTCATAAAGAACTCATATACTTATTGCAAAAATCTACAAGTTATCGAAGCAAAGTATTACGCACATGCTCCTAGGGGGATAGATTGGTAGGAAAAGACCATCGCTCGTCCCTGACCGCCACTCATAAGGAAGACAATCAATAAATAAATCATGCTCCGACTTCATCACATAACGGTTCACCATACGTGCATGCTACGGGGATCACAAACTTCAACACAAGTATTTCTCAAATTCATAACCACTCAACTAGCATGACTATAATATCACCATCTCCATATCTCAAAACAATTATCAAGTATCAAACTTCTCATAGTATTCAACACACTCATAAGAGAATTTTATTATTAATCTTGCATACCAAACATATTAGGATTTTAAGAAAATTACCATGCTATTTAAGACTCTCAAAATAATATAAGTGAAGTATGAGAGTTCATCTATTTCTTCAAAATAAAACTACCACCATGCTCTAAAAGGATATAAGTGAAGCACTAGAGCAAATGACAAACTACTCCGAAAGATATAAGTGAAGATCAATGAGTAGTCGAATAATTATGCAACTATTTGAAGACTCTCTAACATTTAAGAATTTCAGATCTTGGTATTTCATTCAAACATCAAGCAAAGAAAAATAAAATGAAATTCTAAGAAAGGTAAACATCATGTGAAGAAGCAAAAACTTAGGATCAACCGAAACTAACCGATAATTGTTGAAGAAGAAAGGTGGGATGCCAACCGGGGCATCCCCAAGCTTAGATGCTTGAGACTTATTGAAATATTATCTTGGGATGCCTTGAGCATCCCTAATCTTGAGCTTTTGTGTCTCCTTAATTCCTCTCACATCACGGTCTCCCTAAATCTCAAAAGCTTCATCCACACAAAACTCAACAAGGACTCGTGAGATGAGTTAGTATAAACCATTGCCAAAACCTTATCATACTCTACTGTAGAAAATCACTAAAATTATTATTAAACATTGCATACTAAATGCCTCTGCATATTTAATAGTCCTATCCTCAAATAGAATCATTAAGGAAACAAACATATGCAAACAATGCAAGCATAACAGCAATCTGCCTAAACAGGACAGTCTGTAAAGAATGCAGCTAGATCCATACTTACCTAACTCAAAAAATTATGAAAGAAAATTAACACTGTATTAAATTTATCAGAGCTTAATATGCAAAAGGTTTCAACATTTTATCACATTCTGACTTTTCTAGCGAATTATTGCAACAGCAGTAAACTTTCTATTTTCAAACAGCAACATGAAGACTTGTAAAATAGTCATTGTAAAGGCTATCAATGCCACTTTGATTGAAATAAAAGATGCAAAACATTGTCCTAAATAACAAAAATCAAATCCTAACAAAATAAATTGACGCTCCAAGCAAAAAACATATCATGTGGTAAATAAAAATATAGCTCCAAGTAAAGTTACCGATGGAAGTAGACAAAAGAGGGGATGCCTTCCGGGGCATCCCCAAGCTTAGGCTCTTGTCTATCATTCAATATTACCTTGGGGTGCCTTGGTCATCACCAAGCTTAGCCTCTTGCCACTCCTTATTCCATAGTCCATCGAATCCTTACCCAAAACTTGAAAATTTCACAACACAAAACTTAACAGAAAACACGTAAGCTCCGTTAGTATAAGAAAATAAATCACCACTTCAAGGTACTGTAATAAACTCATACTTTATTTATATTGGTGTTGAACCTACCGTATTCCAACTTCTCTATAGTTTATAAACTCTTTTACTAGCTATAGATTCATTAAAATAAGCAAACAACAAACAAAAAACAGAATCTGTCAAAAACAGAATAGTCTGTAGTAATCTGGATAAAACGTATACTTATGGAACTCATAAAATTCTCAAATAAATTACTGGACCTGATAAATTTATCTATTAATCATATGCAAAAAGAATTAACTAAATATCACTCTCCAAATAAAAATGGCAGCAATTCTTGTGAGCGCTAAAGTTTCTGTTTTTGACAGCATGATCAACAAGACTTCCCCCAAGTCTTCCCAAAGGTTCTACTTGGCACAAACACTAACTAAAAGCATAAAACCACATCTAAACAGAGGCTAGATGAATTATTTATTACTAAACAGGAACAAAAAGCAAGTAACAAAATAAAATTGGGTTGCCTCCCAACAAGCGCTATCGTTTAACGCCCCTAGCTAGGCATGATGATTTCATAGATGCTCACATAAAAGATAAGAATTGAAACATAAAGAGAGCATCTTTAAGAATATGACTAGAACATTTAAGTCTAACCCACTTCCTATACATAGGGATTTTGTGAGCAAAAAACTTGTGGGAACAAGAATCAACTTGCATAGGAAGGTGAAACAAGCATAGCTTCAAAACTTTAAGCACATAGAGAGGAAACTTGATATTATTGCAATTCCTACAAGCATATGTTCCTCCCTAATAATAATTTTCAGTAGCATCATGAATGAATTCAACAATATAACCAGCACCTAAAGAATTCTTTTCATGATCTACAAGCATAGAAATTTTATTACTCTCCACATAAGCAAATTTCTTCTCATGAATAATAGTGGGAGGAAACTCAACAAAATAACTATCATGTGATTGAAAATTAAGATCAAGATGACAAGTTTCATGGTTATCATTATTCTTTAAAGCATACGTTTCATCACAATAATCATCATAGATAGGAGGCATGCTCTCATCATAATAAATTTGCACATCAAAACTTGGGGGACAAAAAATATCATCTTCATCAAACATAGCTTCCCCAAGCTTGTGGCTTTGCATATCATTTGTATCATGGATATTCAAGGAATTCATACTAACAACATTGCAACCATGCTCATCATTCAAATATCTAGTGCCAAACATTCTAATGCATTCTTCTTCTAGCACTTGAGAACAATTATCGGAATCCTTATTCTCACGATAGATATTAAAAAGATAAAGTGTATGAGACAAACTCAATTCCATTTTTTATAGTTTTCTTTTATAAACTAAACTAGTGATAAAACAAGAAACTAAAAGACTCGATTGCAAGATCTAAATATATACATTCAAGCGCTAACCTCCTCGGCAACGGTGCCAGAAAAGAGCTTGATGTCTACTACACAACCTTCTTTTTGTAGACGTTGTTGGGCCTCCAAGTGCAGAGTTTTGTAGGACAGTAGCAAATTTCCCTCAAGTGGATGACCTAAGGTTTATCAATCCGTAGGAGGCATAGGATGAAGATGGTCTCTCTCAAGCAACCCTGCAACCAAATAACAAAGAGTCTCTTGTGTTCCCAACACACCCAATACAATGGTAAATTGTATAGGTGCACTAGTTCGGCGAAGAGATGGTGATACAAGTGGTATATGGATGGTAGATAATAGTTTTTGTAATCTGAAAATATAAAAACAGCAAGGTAACGAATGATAAAAGTGAGCGTAAACAGTATTGCAATGCGTTGAAACAAGGCCTAGGGTTCATACTTTCACTAGTGCAAGTCCTCTCAACAATAATAGCATAATTGGATCACATAACTATCCCTCAACATGCAACAAAGAGTCACTCCAAAGTCGCTAATAGCGGAGAACGAACGAAGAGATTATGGTAGGGTACGAAACCACCTCAAAGTTATTCTTTCCAATCAATCCGTTGGCCTATTCCTATAAGTGTCACAAACAACCCTAGAGTTCGTACTAGAATAACACCTTAAGATACAAATCAACCAAAACCCTAATGTCACCTAGATACGCCAATGTCACCTCAAGTATCTGTGGGTATGATTATACGATATGCATCACACAATCTCAGATTCATCTATTCAACCAACACATAGGACCTCAAAGAGTGCCCCAAAGTTTCTACCAGAGAATCACGACGAAAATGTGTGCCAACCCCTATGCATAGGTTCATGGGCGGAACCCGCAAGTTGATCACCAAAACATACATCAAGTGAATCACGTGGTATCCCACTGCCACCACAGATACGCACGGCAAGACATACATCAAGTGTTCTCAAATCATTAAAGACTCAATCCGATAAGATAACTTCAAAGGGGAAACTCAATTCATTACAAGAGAGTAGAGGGGGGAGAAAACATCATAAGATCCAACTATAATAGCAAAGCTTGTGATAAATCAAGATCGTATCACCTCAAGAACACGAGAGAGAGAGAGAGATCAAACACATAGCTACTGGTACATACCCTCAGCCCCGAGGGATAACTACTCCCTCCTCGTCATGGAGAGCACCGGGATGATGAAGATGGCCACCGGAGAAGGATTGCCCCCTCCGGCAGGGTGTCGGAACGGGTCTAGATTGGCTTTCGGTGGCTACGGAGGCTTCCGATGGCGGAACTCCCGATATATTGTGCTCTCCAGAAGTTTTAGGGTATATGGAGATATATAGGCGGAAGAAGTACGTCAGGGGGGCCACGAGGGGCCCACGAGGGTGGAGGGCGCGCCATAGGGGGGTGGGCGCACCCTCCTACCTCGTGGCCTCCTTGAAGCTTCCCTTACGTGCACTTCAAGTCTTCTGGGCTTCTTTCCTTCCAAAAATGAGTTTCGTGAAGTTTCAGGCCAATTGGACTCCGTTTGATTTTCCTTTTCTTCGAAAACCTAAAACAAGGTAAAAACAGAAACTGGCACTGGGCTCTGGGTTAATAGGTTAGTCCCAAAAATGATATAAAAGTGTATAATAAAGCCCATAAACATCCAAAACAGTAGATAATATAGCATGGAGCAATAAAAAATTATAGATACGTTGGAGACGTACCAGCACCCGCCAAAATAGAAGAAATAGATGCTACTATTAAACTTGCTAATAGAGACACCAGCACACCACTTTGGATTGTTAGAGATATTGAAGTCTTGTGTGGGAAAATAAAATACCCTACTGATTTTCTTGTTCTTGGTTCCCCACAAGAGGAATTTTGTCCCATTCTATTTGGTAGACCTTTCTTTAACACCGTTAATGCTAAAATATATTGTGAGAAACAAACTGTCGGTGTTAGCTTTGGTGATGAGTCTCATGAGTTTAAATTTTCCAAGTTTAGTAGAAAGCTTCATGAAAAAGAATTGCCTAGTAAGGATGAAATAATTGGTCTTGCTTCTATTACTGTGCCTCCTACTGATCCTCTAGAACAATATCTGCTAGACCATGAAAATGATTTACATATGCATGAAAGAAATGAAATATATAAGATTTTCTTTGAACAACGTTCTTTGCTTAAACATAATTTGCCTATTGAAACTCTAGGAGGCCCTCCTCCACCTAAAGGTGATCCTGTGTTAGAATTAAAACAATTGCCAAATACTTTGAAATATGCTTATTTTGATGAGAAGAAGATATATCCTGTTATTATTAGTGCTAACCTTTCAGAACATGAAGTAGAAAGATTATTGAATGTTCTAAGGAAGCACCGGTCTGCTATTGGATATACTCTTGATGATTTAAAGGGCATTAGCCCCACTCTATGTCAGCACAAAATTAATATGGAACCTGATGCTAAACCCGTTGTTGATCACCAACATCGGTTAAATCCGAAGATGAAGGAAGTGGTAAGAACAGAAATATTAAAACTTATGGAAGCAAGTATAATCTATCCTATAGCTGATAGTATATGGGTAAGTCATGTTCATTGTGTCCCTAAGAAAGGAGGTATTACTGTTGTTCCTAATGATAAGAATGAACTTATTCCACAAAGAATTGTTACATGCTATAGAATGGTAATTGATTTTAGAAAATTAAACAAAGCAACTAGAAAATATCATTAACCTCTACCTTTCATTGATCAAATGCTAGAAACATTATCTAAGAACACACATTTTTGCTTCCTTGATGGATACTCTGGTTTTTCACAAATACCTGTTTCTCAACCTTATCAAGAAAAGACCACTTTTACTTGTCCTTTTGGAACTTATGCTTATGCACCTGCTACCTTTCAAAGATGTATGACTGCTATATTCTCTGACTTTGTTGAAAAGATTGTTGAAGTTTTCATGGATCACTTCTCCATTTATGGGAAGTCTTTTGATGATTGTTTAAGCAATCTTGATCAAGTTTTGTAGAGATGTGAACAAACAAATCTTGTCTTGAATTGGGAGAAGTGCCACTTTATGGTTAATGAAGGTATTGTCCTCGGCCATAAATTTTTTGAAAGATGTATTGAAGTGGACAAAGCTAAGGTTGATGCAATTGAGAAAATGCCATGTCCTAAAGATATCAAAGGTATTTGTAGTTTCCTAGGTCAGGCTGGTTTCTATAGGAGATTTATCAAAGACTTTTCTAAAACTTCTAGGCCTCTTACAAATCTTTTGCAAAAGGATGTTCCTTTTGTTTTTGATGATGATTGTTTAGAAGCCTTCGAAACGCCCAAGAAAGCCTTAATTTCTGCACCTATTGTTCAACCACCTGATTGGAACTTGCCTTTTGAAATTATGTGTGATGCTAGTGATTATGATGTTGGTGTTGTTCTAGGACAAAGATTTGATAAGAAATTAAATGTTATTCATTATGCTAGGAAAATCTAGATAGTGCTCAAAGAAATTATGCTACTACTGAAAAAGAATTTCTAGCAGTGGTGTTTGCTTGTGATAAATTTAGATCTTACATTGTTGATTCAAAAGTAATTGTTCACACCCACCATGCTGCTATTAAATATGTTATGGAAAAGAAAGATGCTAAACCTAGACTTATTCGTTGGGTTCTCTTGCTACAAGAATTTGATTTACATATCACTATTAGAAAAGGGGCAGAGAACCCCGTAGCTGATAATTTGTCTAGGCTTGAAAATGTGCTTGATGACCCACTACCTATTGATGATAGTTTTCCTGATGAGCAATTAGCTGCAATAAATGTTTCTCATAACACTCCTTGGTATGCTGACTATGCTAATTACATTGTTGCTAAATATTTACCACCTAGCTTTACATACCAACAAAAGAAAAATTCTTTTATGATTTAAGAAACTACTTTTGGGATGACCCACATCTTTATAAAGAAGGGGTAAATGGTATTATTAGACGTTGTTTACCTAGGCATGAACAGGGACAAATCCTACGGAAATGTCACTCCGAAGCTTATGGAGGACATCATGCGGGAGACAGAACTGCTCATAAGGTATTGCAATCTGGATTTATTGGCCTACTCTTTTCAAGGATGCTCATAAGTTCGTATTATCTTGTGATGAATGTCAAAGAATAGGTAATATCGTTAAGGGTCAAGAAATGCCTATGAATTTTTCACTTGTTGTTGGACCATTTGATGTTTGGGGATTTGATTACATGGGACCTTTTCCTTCCTCTAATGGGTATACACATATTTTGGTTGCCGTTGATTATGTTACTAAGTGGGTATAAGCTATTCCAACTAGTAGTGTTGATCACAAAACCTCTATTAAAATGCTTAAGGAAGTTATTTTCCCAAGGTTTGGAGTCCCTAGATGTTTAATGACTGATGGTGGTTCACACTTTATTCACGGTGCTTTCTGTAAAATGCTTGCCAAGTATGATGTTAACCATAGAATTGCATCACCCTATCATCCTCAGTCCAATGGTCAAGTTGAACTTAGAAATAGAGAAATAAAATTAATTTTGCAAAAGACTGTCAATAGGTCCTGGAAGAATTGGTCTAAGAAATTATATGATGCACTTTGGGCTTATAGAACAACATATAAAAATCCTATGGGTATGTCTCCCTACAAAATGGTTTATGGAAAAGCTTGCCATTTGCCTCTTGAGTTAGAACATAAAGCATATTGGGAAATCAAAGAACTCAACTATGATTTTAAACTTGCGGGTGAAAAGAGGTTATTTGACATTAGCTCATTAGATGAATGGAGAACCCAAGCTTATGAAAATGCCAAGTTATTTAAAGAAAAAGTTAAAGGATGGCATGATAAAAGAATCCAAAAGCATGAGTTCAAAGTTGGAGAATGTGTTCTTTTGTACAAATCTCGTTTCAGATTCTTTGCAGGAAAACTCCTCTCCAAATGGGAAGGACCCTATGTTATCGAGGAGGTTTATCGGTCTGGATCTATCAAAATAAATAATGCCAAAGGTACTAACCCAAAGGTTGTTAATGGGAAACGAATAAAACACTATATCTAATGTACACCCATTAATGTAGAAAGTAATATTATCCAAACTATGACATCGGAAGAACACATAAAAGAGACCTTTTGGAACACTCCAGAATCGTGAAAAAGAGGGGGTACGTGATACGATAAGTAAACGGACTCCGAAAAATCCGCAAAAAATTTTTTTAGCTTTGGAATATAACAAAAAATTAGGGAAATAAGAAACAACTAGGAAGGTCACCCAAGCCAGGCGCGCCCAGATGGGTTGTGCCCACCTCGGGTACCTTCCGGACTTTGTTTTTCTACAACTTTCTTGTTTCCCAAGATAAAAAATCTTTATATACCCCCCCCCCCCGAATCTATTGACCACCATATCATGAAGAAATCTTTTGTTTTCTTTTCTTTGTTGTTTTCTGTCAGATCCCATCTACCATGGCCGCTTCAAGCTCCTCCAAGGAAAAGTTCTTCAGGAATGTCATCAACCCATATTTGCGGGAGGTGGTGCAGCACCCTCAGGTCATCCAGATGCATGAGGGGGTGATGCACATCCACAACGTGCAAGGTCCAAGGGGACGGGAACCGTGGAGGCCAGGCTTGAAGCTATGGAGCAGGAAGTTTTTCGTTGCAAGGGGATCATGGAGCGTGGACTCAATGCCAATCACCTCATGATCACGGACCTGACCCGTGATCTCAAGGTGGATGGCAAGTCCATGAAGCACATCGTCTTCACCCTCAACGAGCAAATCAACTTCCTCCAAAGCCAGATCTACGATCTCCAAAACAAAGTCTATGAATATGAGGCGAGGTTTAAAGGTATGAGTTTGGCTGCCAGTTGCAGGACCTGTGAGACTCATTCCTCCTCTTATGATGGTGGACCTCTGCCATGGAAACCTAAGGAAAAGACCTCTACTGCATCACCACCACCTTCTTCACCACCAAAAGGAAATTGAGTATTGGGTATGGGCACTCCCCTTGGCTTCCGCCAAGCTTGGGGGGAGGTGCCCCGGTATCATATCACCCCCACTATCTTTTTCCCTTACTTATCTTAGTTCAATCCACAACTATCTTTTGCTTTAGATGAATAAAAGTTTAGTTCGATCCTTTCTTTTTGAGAGTTTGCTTAGTGATCCATCTTTGTAATCGTGTGCGAGATATAGAATAAAGTTTAGTTTGAGTTTTTCTTTCTTTACTTTCATGTACCAATAAAAAGAAAGGAAATAAATGAAAAAGATCATATGCTAATCTTATGGTAGGTGATGACACCACATAAGGAAAAGTATAAGTAGAAAATTTTATTAGAGATTGACAAACATAGCATTGATCAATGATGCAACTCATGAAAGGATTAATAAGGGAAGAGAAGATTCACATATAAATACACTATCCTAGAAATCTTTTGTGATTGTGAGCCCCCATCAAAATATTATATGACAAAATTGTTGACATTGGATAAGGAAGACAACGTAATGATTTATGTTTGTTTATATTCACATAGAACTTATATTGTCATAGATCCTTCAACATGTGGTGCTTGCCCCCCCATCTTTGCTAGCCAAAAAATTTGCACTAAGTAGAGATACTACTTGTGCATCCAAAAACCCTTAAACCCAAATCTTACTTTCAAGAGTCCATCGTACCTACCTAGGGATTGAGCAAGATCCTTCGAGTAAGTTGTCATTGGTGCAATAAGGCAATAAAAATTGCTTCTAAAATTGTGAGATCATTTAGTGTAAGAGAAAATTGAGCGTTGTACGAACTTGTGATGGTGAAGAATAAAAGCAACAGACTGCATAATAAAGTTTGCCATCACAAGGGGCAATACAATGTGACGTTCTTTTGCACTAAGGGGTTGAGAATACAAACAAATAAGCGCATGGCAACCTCTGATTCCCTCTGCGAAGGGAATATCTTTTACCTTTATGTATTTACTTTTATGCAAGGGTCAAAGTTTTTCTCTCTATTCCTTTTTATTTTTCTCCTTTGGCAAGCATCATGTGGTGAGGAAAGATCTAGGCACATATGTCCAGTTGAATATGGGTAGCATGAATTATTATTGTTGACATCACCCTTGAGGTGAATACATTGGGAGGAGACATTTTGCTCATGTGTATGCGGTGAGTGTTAGCAATCATAGAATACTATATGATGGTTGAGTATGTGTACTTGCCAAAAGGCTCCGATACATGACCCTTCCTAAAAAGATGATGAATTGTAGTTGCAAAGTTGACTGAGAACATAGTTTGTTGGTTTCGAATAGAGTTTATGCTTTATACTTCGATAGTGTGATGAATTCTTACTTATTCATAAGAAGTCCATGATAAAAGTTCTATGATAAAAGTTCTATGATAAAAGTTTCCTGTTGAATTTTTGTTGTTGTTATAATAATTCACATGATGCTTCTATGTCCGTATTTTGTTTTTATAGACACCTCTCTCTCTAAGCATGTGGGCATGTTTTTCGATTTCAGTTTTTGCTTGTGGACAAGCGAGGTCTAAGCTTGGGGGAGTTGATATGTCCATTTTGCATCATGTTTTCCTACTATTATTTATGATGTTTTTATGCATAATAAAGCTTTTTGGAGTAATTCTAATGCCTTTTCTCTCATAATATGCAAGGTACACACAAAGAGGGAGGATTCCCACAGCTGGAAATACGGACCTGGGAAAGCTACGTCAGGCCACCTATTCTGCACAACTCCAAATGAGATGAAACTTTACAGGGATTTTTATGGAATATAAGAGGAATATTGGAGCCAATAAGTACCAGAGGGGGCCCACCAGGTGGGCACAACCCACCTGGGCGCGCTAG
Organism: Triticum dicoccoides; assembly: GCF_002162155.2. Lineage (NCBI taxonomy): Eukaryota > Viridiplantae > Streptophyta > Magnoliopsida > Poales > Poaceae > Triticum > Triticum dicoccoides. The sequence goes on along the minus strand of NC_041390.1, from coordinate 345,028,982 downwards.
GGAGCCTAGGTGCGCCCTGGTGGGTTGTGCTCCCCTCGACCCACCTTCCTTGCCCATCTTCTGGTAAGTCGTTTTGACCTAGAAAAAATAAGGAGAGGACTTTCGGGATGGAGCGCCGCCGTCTCGAGGCAGAACTTGGGCAGGAGCACTTTTGCCCTCCGGCGGAGCGATTCCGCCGGGGGAACTTCCCTCCCGGAGGGGGAAATCATCGGCATCATCATCACCAACAACTCTCCCATCTTGGGGAGGGCAATCTTCATCAACATCTTCAACATAAGCATCTTGTCTCAAACCCTAGTTCATCTCTTGTGTTCAATCTTTGTACCAAAACTATAGATTGGTGCTTGTGGGTGACTAGTAGTGTTGATTACATTTTGTAGTTGATTACTATATGGTTTATTTGATGGAAGATTATATGTTTAGATCCATTATGCTATTTAATAACCCTCTGATCTTGAGCATGTTTATCACTTGTGAGTAGTTACTTTTGTTCTTGAGGTCATGGGAGAAATCATGTTGCAAGTAATCAAGTGTACTTGATATGTGTTTGATATTTTGATAGTATGTATGTTGTGATTCCCTTAGTGGTGTCATGTAAATGTCGACTACATGACACTTCACCATATTTGGGCCTAAGGGAATGCATTGTGGAGTAGTTATTAGATGATGGGTTGCGAGAGTGACAGAAGCTTAAACCCTAGTTTATGCGCTATTCCGTAAGGGACCGATTGGATCCAAAAGTTTAGTGCTATGGTTAGAATTTATTCTTAATACTTTTCTCGTAGTTGCGGATGCTTGCGAGGGGGTTAATCATAAGTAGGAGGCTTGTTCAAGTAAGAACAGCACCTAAGCACCGGTCCACCCACATATCAAATTATCAAAGTAGCGAACATGTAGCAACCTGACCCAAAATGGATCGAAGTCTCTGTGCTTAAGTGTCATCCCAGGATCAGTATGCTGACACACACAGTACTCGAGGAATTATAACAGAGTTCATTCACACTTTATTACATCGAGGTTCTCAAAAGAGTATTTATTACAATAATATGGCCAAAGGCCATCTCAATAAAAAATAACTGTGGAAGCATTGAAGGTAAATGAGTCCATCCAACTCCACGGCAAACTGAGTGCAGAACAACGACCTATCGCACCTTTAATCCTCGTCGGGAAAGTCTGCAAACATGAGACCTTGCAGCCGTGTAGGTCTGCAAACATGCTGGCAATTTCACACCATAGAATAATAATAAATGAAAAGACTATCTCTATATGAAAATTTAGCTGGTGGAGGCTCTAAGCTTTATTTTTGCACAAAGCCAATTTTACCCTACAACAAAGGAATAATGTTTTTTATCTACTACTAAATTAAAATTCCATTATTGAGAAGGTTCCACCAACTCAATCCCGAAATTCCCAAGTTATTATTTCATTAAAAAGAGTGATGAGATCAACCAATAATTCACTTCTAGATACTCAAGATGTCCGTAACTGGGGACACGGCTAATCATGATTAGTTTGTACACACTACAGAGGTTTGCGCACTTATCCCCACAAGACTCGACCGCCTCCATGATCGGAAGATCGAGACATAGCCTTTCAGAACTGTTTCCCCTTAACCCTGGGTAGACCGGTACACCTACTTTCCCCTACATCAGCTAGTCTACCACGAAAAGAGGTCACACAACTTACTCAACTATGCCAGACCCCATAATGGCTTGTGGCTGCACACGGAAGTTTCTAGGCATGAAATATCTTATGATCCCTTTGAGCCTAGGTGGCTGTAACGCCCTTGATGCGGCTATATCTCCCACGTGTCGAAGCACGATTAGAGGCATAACCGCATTGAAAGCAATGTCGCAAGTGAGGTAATCTTCACATAACCCATGTAATACATAAGGGAAAGAGATACATAGTTGGCTTACAATCGCCACTACACACAAATACATGAATAAAGCATTACATCAAACAGATACAATCAAGGTCCGACTACAGAACCAAAATAAAAGAAGACTACCCCAAATGCTACATAGATCCCCGATCGACCCCAACTGGGCTCCACTACTGATCCACTAGAACGAAACAACACAAAGGACAAGATCTTCATCGAGCTCCTCCTTGAGCTTGGTTGCGTCTCCTGCTCGGTAACATCGGCACCTGCAAACTGGTTTGGAAGTATCTGTGAGTCACGGGGACTTTCGGGACGGAGAGCCGCTGTCTCGAGGTGGAACATGGGCAGGGGCACTTTTGCCTTCGACGGAGCGATTCCGTCGGGGGAACTTCTCGCCCGGAGGGGGAAATCGTCCTCATCACCATCACCAACAACTCTCCCATCTTGGGGAGGGCAATCTCCATCAACATCTTCAACATCACTATCTCATCTCAAACCCTACTTCATCTCTTGTGTTCAATCTTTGTACCACAACTATAGATTGGTGCTTGTGGGTGACTAGTAGTGTTGATTAAATCTTGTAGTTGATTACTATATGGTTTATTTGGTGGAAGATTATATGTTCAGATCCAATATGCTATTTAATACCCCTCTGATCCTGATCATGTTTATCACTTGTGAGTAGTTACTTGTGTTCTTGAGGTCATGGGAGAAATCCTGTTGCAAGTAATCATGTGAACTTGATATGTATTCGATATTTTGATAGTATGTATGTTGTGATTCCCTTAGTGGTGACATGTGAATGTCGACTACATGACACTTCACCATATTTGGGCCTAAGGGAATGCATTGTGGAGTAGTTATTAGATGATGGGTTGTGAGAGTGACAGAAGCTTAAACCCTAGTTTATGCGCTAATTTGTAAGGGACCGATTGGATCCAAAAGTTTAATGCTATGGTTAGAATTTATTCTTAATACTTTTCTCGTAGTTGTGGATTCTTGCGAGGGGGGTAATCATAAGTAGGAGGCTTGTTCAAGTAAGAACAACACCTAAGCACCGATCCACTGATAACCCACAAGTATAGGGGATCGCAACAGCTTTCGAGGGTAGTATTCAACCCAAATTTATTGATTCGACACACGGGGAGCCAAAGAATATTCTCAAGTATTAGCAGCTGAGTTGTCAATTCAACCACACCTGGAAACTTAGTATCTGCAGTAAAGTGTTTAGTAGCAAAGTAATATGATAGTGGTGGTAGCGGCAACAAAAGTAAAGACAGCAAAAGTAATGTTTTTGGTATTTTGTAGTGATTGTAACAGTAGCAGCAGAAAAGTAAATAAGCGTAAACCAGTATATGGAAAACTCGTAGGCACCGGATCAGTGATGGATGATTATGTCGGATGCGGTTCATCATGTAACAGTCATAACATAGGGTGACACAGAACTAGCTCCAATTCATCAATGTAATGTAGGCATGTATTCCGTGTATAGTCATACGTGCTTATGGAATAGAACTTGCATGACATCTTTTGTCCTACCCTCCCATGGCAGCGGGGTCCTTTTGGAAACTAAGGGATATTAAGGCCTCCTTTTAATAGAGAACCGGAACAAAGCATTAGCACATAGTGAATACATGAACTCCTCAAACTATGGTCATCACCGGGAGTGGTCCCGATTATTGTCACTTCGGGGTTGCCGGATCATAACACATAGTAGGTGACTATAGACTTGCAAGATAGGATCTAGAACTCACATATATTCATGAAAACATAATAGGTTCAGATCTGAAATCATGGCACTCGAGCCCTAGTGACAAGCATTAAGCATAGCAAAGTCATAGCAACATCAATCTCAGAACATAATGGATACTAGGGATCAAACCCTAACAAAACTAACTCGATTACATGATGAATCTCATCCAACCCATCACCGTCCAGCAAGCCTACGATGGAATTACTCACACACGGCGGTGAGCATCATGAAATTGGTGATGGAGGATGGTTGATGATGACGACGACGATGAATCCCCCTCTCCGGAGCCCCGAACAGACTCCGATCAGCCCTCCCGAGAGGTTTGATGGCTTTGCGGCGGCTTCATATCGTAAAACGCAATGATTTCTTCTCCCTGATTTTTTTCTCACCGAAACTCAATATATGGAGGTGGAGTTGGAGTCGGAGACGCAACAGGGGGCTCACGAGGTAGGGGGCGCGCCCTAGGGGGGCGCCCCCCACCCTCGTGAGTAGGGTGTGGGCCCCCCGGTCTTCATCTTTGGCGAGGATTTTTTATTGTTTTTTCTAAGATGTTCCGTGGAGTTTCAGGTCATTCCGAGAATATTTGTTTTCTGCACATAAAACAACACCATGGTAATTTTGCTGAAAACAGCGTCAGACCGGGTTAGTTCCATTCAAATCATACAAGTTAGAGTCGAAAACAAGGGCAAAAGTGTTTGGAAAAGTAGATACGACGGAGACGTATCAACTCCCCCAAGCTTAAACCCTTGCTTGTCCTCAAGCAATTCAGTTGACAAACTGAAAGAAAGAAAGAAAAACTTTTACAAACTCTGTTTGCTCTTGTTGTTGTAACTATGTCAAGCAAGCATTCAAGTTTTCAACATAAATCATAACTAACCACATGTGCAATAATTCTCAGGTCTCATGATTACTCATATCAATAGCATTATCAACTAGCAAGTCATAATAATAAATATCGGATGACAACACTTTCTCAAAACAATCATAATATGATATAACAAGATGGTATCTCGCTAGCCCTTTCTGAGACCGCAAAACATAAATGCAGAGCACCTTTAAAGATCAAGGACTGACTAGATATTGTAATTCATGGTAAAAGAGATCCAATCATAGTCATACCCAATATAAATTAACACTGATGAATGCAAATGACGGCTGCGCTCTCCAACTAGTGCTTTCTTAATAAGAGGGTGATGACTCAACATAAAAGTAAATGGATAGGCCCTTCGCAGAGGGAAGCAGGGATTTGTAGAGGTTCTAGAGCTTGGTTTTGAAATAGAGATAAATTGTATTTTGAGCGGTATACTTTCATTGTCAACGTAACAACTAAGAGATGGCGATATCTTCCATGCTAAACACATTATAGGCGGTTCCCAAACAGAATGGTAAAGTTTATACTCCCCCTCCACCAACAAGCATCAATCCATGGCTTGCTCGAAACAACGAGTGCCTCCAACATACATCAGGTCCCAGGGGGAGTTTTGTTTGCAATTAATTTTGATTTAGTTTGCATAAAGCATGGGACTGGGCATCCCGGTGACCAGCCATTTTCTCGTGAGTGAGGAGCGGAGTTCACTCCTCTTGAGAATAACCCGCCTAACACGGAAGATAAGGACAACCTTTGTTGATACATGAGCTATTCGAGCATACAAAACAGAATATTTATTTGAAGGTTTAGAGTTTGGCACATACAAATTTACTTGGAACGGCAGGTAGATACCGCATATAGGAAGGTATGGTGGACTCATCTGGAATAACTTTGGGGTTTAAGGGATTGGATGCACAAGCAGTATTCCTGCTTAGTACAAGTGAAGGCTGGCAAAAGACTCGGAAGCGACCAACTAGAGAGCGACAACAGCCATGTACATGCATTAAAATTAATAAACATTGGATCCAGGCATGAGTAGGATATAATCTACCATGAACATAAATATCGTGAAGGTTATGTTGATTTGTTTCAACTACATGCGTGAACATGTGCCAAGTCAAGTCACTTAAATCATTCAAAAGAGGATACCACCCCATCATACCACATCATAATCATCTCAATAGCATGTTGGCATACAAGGTAAGTCATTATAACTCATAGCTAATCAAGCATGGCACAAGCAACTATGATCTCTAATTGTCATTGCAAACATGTTTATTCATAATAAGCTGAATCAAGAACGAGGGACTCATCATATTTACAAAAACAAAAGAGGTCGAGTTCATACCAGCTTTTCTCATCTCAGTCAGTCCATCATATATCATCATAATTGCCTTTCACTTGCACGACCAAACGGTGTGAATAATAATAAGAGTGCACGTGCATTGGACTAAGCTGGAATCTGCAAGCATTCAATAAATAGGAGAAAACAAGGCAATATGGGCTCTGGGTTAAGTCAACAATAATGCATATAAGAGCCACTTCAACAATTTAATTATGGTCTTCTCCTACTGACCCCCAAATAAAAGAAAAGAAATAAACTATTTACACGGGAAAGCTCCCAACAAGCAAAAGAAGAACGGGAAATATTTTTGGGTTTTCTTTTTAATTATTACTACTACAGCAGAAAAAGAAACTACTACTAATTTTTTTTGGTTTTTCTTAAGGTTTAACAAACACACAAGAAGAAAGCAGGAAAAAGAAAATAAACTAGCATGGATATTACAGGGAAAAAGTATGAGCACCAACATCTAGCAATGAGTGTGTCTGAACATAAATGTAATGTCGGTGAGAAATACGTACTCCCCCAAGCTTAGGCTTTTGGCCTAAGTTGGTCTATGGCCACGGTTGGCCTGATGGATATCCATAATAATAGTTGTTGGGGTCATACAGTGATGAGGAAGGATAGTTGGGATCATACTGATGTGCAGCGGTTATCGCCTGCTGAGCTGCAGCGTGGAGTCGGGCTGCCTCCGCTCTCCTCTCATACTCTTCTGCCTCCTCTCTGGTAATAACATATCTTCCTTTTGCCTGTGAATCAAAGAAGGCAGGAGCAGGGAGAGTAATACAGAAAACACGTCGTTTATCAAAAATTAAACGATATAAGAGAGGTGATTCAGGCCTCTCGACAAACTGGTGCGAAGCCGTAGAGTTATAATCTAAATATGCAGGAGGCAACTCCATATCACCCTCACGAATGTCTATTTCAAGAAAATGAGCTAAGCGGGTTGCATAAATTCCTCCAAAGAAATCTCCATTATGTCTATTATGATGCAACCTACGAGCTACAATGGCTCCCATATGATAAGATTGGTCTCCTAACACAGCACTCCTAAGAATGCTAAGATCAGGGACACACATGTGACATGCTTCATCCTTAGCATTTATGCATCTACCGATGAAGAGAGCAAAATAATGTATAGCAGGAAAGTGAATGCTCCCTATGGTAGCCTGCATTATGTCTCTGGATTCCCCCATAGTTATACTAGCAAGAAAGTTTCTAAATTCAGATTTAGTGGGATCCCTAATACTGCCCCATGATGGAAGTTCGCAAGCAGAAGTGAAATCCTCTAGGTCCATGGTATAAGATTTGTCATAAAGATCAAACATGACTGAAGGAGAATTACGCGAAGATGAATACTCAAACCTCCTCACAAATGAACTTGTGAGATCATGATACTGGGGGCATTTGTTAGCCTCAAAATCCTCAAGACCGGCATTGCGCAAATATGCTTTGAATTCTTCTTTAGTTCCCGCACGGTCCATAAAATTTTCCGACAGCTGAGCGAGTCCTGGATTAGGGGGTGTTCGGATAGCCGGACTATACCTTCAGCCGGACTCCTGGACTATGAAGATACAAGATTAAAGACTCCGTCCCGTGTCCGGAAGGGAATTTCCTTGGCGTGGAAGGCAAGCTTGGCGATAGGAATATGTAGATCTCCTACCATTGTAACCGACTTTGTGTAACCCTAACCCTCTCTGGTGTCTATATAAACCGGAGGGTTTTAGTCCGTAGGACAACGTACACATCAACAATCATACCATAGGCTAGCTTCTAGGGTTTAGCCTCTCCGATCTCGTGGTAGATCTACTCTTGTACTACCCATATCATCGATATTAATCAAGCAGGACGTAGGGTTTTACCTCCATCGAGAGGGCCCAAACCTGGGTAAAACTTCGTGTCCCTTGCCTCCTGTTACCATCCGGCCTAGACGCACAGTTCGGGACCCCCTACCCGAGATCCGCCGGTTTTGACACCGACATTGGTGCTTTCATTGAGAGTTCCTCTGTGTCGTCGCCGTCAGGCTCGATGGCTCCTACGATCATCAATAGCGATGCAGTCCAGGGTGAGACCTTCCTCCCCGGACAGATCTTCGTCTTCGGCGGCTTCGCACTGCGGGCCAATTCTCTTGGCCATCTGGAGCAGATCGAAAGCTACGCCCCTGGCCGTCAGGTCAGATTTGGAAGTTTAAACTACACGATTCAAGCCACTGCCGAGCGCGCCGCACTGTCACGACGAGCATGATCTAGCTCTGCCGCCGAATAGTGCCCTGGAGGCCGCACCCGTATCGGCTCCGACCCTTAATTCGGAGCCAACTGCACCGATCGAGGATGGGCGGTTGGACGCCACCTCGGGGGCTGCGACCCCAACGGCGATTGAGCAGAACATCAGCCCCGTACTCTGCGAGACTCATGACTCCAAGGAGCCGGACTCCTCTCCGTACTCCGAACCATTCGCGCCTCTGCCGATCGAATCCGATTGGGCGCCGATCATGGAGTTTACTGTCGCGGACATCTTTCAGCACTCGCCCTTCAGTGATATTATGAAATCACTAACGTCTCTCTCTTTATCAGGAGAGCCCTGGCCGGACTACGGTCAGCGAAATTGGGATACGGACGATGAAGAAATTCAAAGCCCACCCACCACCCACTTTGTAGCCACCGTCGATGATTTAACCGACATGCTCGACCTCGACTCCGAAGACATCGATGGTATGGATGCTGATGAAGGAGACGATGAAGAACCAGCGCCTATTGGGCCCTAGAACACCACCTCGTCATATGACGTATACATGGTGGACGCACCAAAAGATGACGACGAGGAGCGGAAAGACGCACCGAAGGCTTGTTCCCTCGAAAAGCAGTCAAAGCGGCGACGCAAGCGCCGCCCCAAATCCCGCCTCGACAGAAATAGCGATCACACAGACCCAGCGCTGGAGCAGGGCGAACCGCTGCCGGACAACGGAAATCCGGATAATCAAACCGAACAAACAAATCCTATCAAGGATAATGGTCCAGACGACATAATGCCGGACAGGCAGCCGGAGCAGCAGACTGCCCGTAAAAGGCTTGTTGCCACCGCGAGGAGTCTGAAAAAGCAGAAGCAAAGGCGCAAGGCCGCGCAAGACACACTCCAAATCAGATGGAGTAAAATACTCAACACAACAGCAAGGTACGGTGACAATCGCCCCTACAAGAGCTACCCAAAGCGGAAGCTGCTACCCGAATTCGATGAGGAGGCCTCAGACCCCCCACAACCAAAATATCAAAGCAGCCACCTGGTCAGATAGACGAACCCTCTACCAACACAGAGCGGCATACAACGCCGCTCAGCATACAACACGCAACCAATGCGAGGGCTCGCACCCAAAGAACGGTGCAACAAGATCCATCTATGGACCACGCAAGCGCGCCCCAGCATACAATGCAACACAAAAAACATCCGAACAATGCGGTACACCCAGCTACAGGGGTGCCGCACACCCCCTATGTTTCACCGATGAGGTGCTGGACCACGAATTTCGGGATTCAAGCCCATAAACATAGAGGCATACGACGGAACAACAGACCCTGGGGTCTGGATTGAGGACTACATCCTTCATATCCATATGGCTCGAGGAGATGATCTCCACGCCATCAAGTACCTACCCCTCAAGCTCAAAGGGCCAGCTCGTCACTGGCTCAAAGGCCTCCCCGAAAGCTCCATTGGAAGTTGGGAAGAGCTCGAAGACGCCTTTCGGGCAAATTTTCAAGGGACTTATGTCCGACCTCCAGATGCGGACGATTTGAGTCATATAACTCAACAGCCCGGAGAGTCAGCCCGAAAGCTTTGGAACATGTTTCTTACTAAAAGAACCAGATTGTCGACTGTCCGGATGCCGAAGCCTTAGCAGTTTCAAGCATAGCATCCGTGACGAATGGCTCGCCAGACACCTCGGCCAAAATAAGCCGAGAACGATGTTCGCATTAACAAACCTCATGACCCACTTTTGCGCGGGAGAGGACAGCTGGCTAGCCAGGTGCAGCACCAGCGACCCCAGTACATCTGAAGTTAGAGATGGAAACGGAAAATCATGGCGCAACAGCAATAACAAACGCCGGAATAAAGAAGACAACACGAAGGGCACGACAGTAAATGCCAGATTCAAAAGCTCTCGGCCAGGACAAAAGCCGCCCCCTAAAGGCACCAGGGATGAATTGTCCAGCCTCAACAAAATTCTGGACCAAGTATGTCAGATTCATAGTACCCCTGGTAAACCTGCTAATCATACCCACAAAGAATGTTGGGTCTTCAAGCAGTCTAGCAAGCTCAACACCATACACAAGGGGGAGGATACACCAAGTGAATACGAGGACGAGCCCCCCAAGCAAGACACGGGGGAACAAAAGCAATTTCCACCAGAAGTCAAAACAGTAAACGTGTTACACGTAATCAAGGGAAAAAATAATGCGGCACTCCCAGGAAAGTATACCCAAGTGCCTGTCACCACGAAGTCCTGCCACTGGTCATCTCAACCGATCACTTTCGACCATCGCGATTACTCAGCAAGTATCCGACACGCAGGATGGGCTTCCCTGGTATTAGACCCAGTAATTGCCGGATATCACTTCACAAGGGTCTTGATGGACGGCGGCAGTAGCCTAAACCTAATATATCAGGATACAATCCGCGGGATGGGGTTAGACCCAACACAAATTCGCCATAGCAATACTACCTTTAAAGGAGTAACGCCAGGCCCAGGGGCTCGTTGTACGGGCTCCCTCCTACTACAAGTTACATTCGGCTCCCCCGATAACTTCCGTCGCGAGCATTTAACTTTCCACATCGCTCCGTTTCAAAGTGGCTATCAAGCACTGCTCGGACGCGAAGCTTTCGCTCACTTTAATGCAATACCACACTATGCCTCCCTCACACTCAAGATGCCCGGTCCACGTGGCATCATTACAGTGCACGGAAATATCGAGCGATCTCTGCGCGCCGAAGAGAGTGAGGCTGCCTTGGCCGCCGCACACTAAAGGCGCCCGGACAAGCGAAAGCACCCAATAGGTCGTCAAGACCTCCGATACAACTAATCAAGTCCGGCGCCGCTATTTATACGGAAATAAGTGGTCACACCCCTATTTGTCAATACAAGGGGCTCAAAACGCGCAGACAAGTGGCAATTTCTTATCATCTTGAATTATACATGGTTTCTTTAAAAACTATCCTTTTGCATGACAACTTTTTCACTTAACTTCCTCTCTTTTACAGACGATCATCGTGCTACACCCGTCCAGGATACGGCACAACGGAGACAGAGGCGCACACGTGCAGCAGGGACCCGCTCCAAGGATTCTTTTTACATTAAGACCCTACGTAAACCTTTTTTACTGTCTCTTGTTGATACATATCCACCATTGAGAAGGATGCTGGCGTCTTGGCATGTGGCCACGCCAGAACAATGCACGTACCTGGACACACGGGGCTTCTTACAAAGGCCACTATTTAGGCCCGGTTTATACCACAAAGACCGAATACCTTAGGGAGTGTTCGGCGTCGCGAGTTTGGCCCTATATGCATCAACTCCGAATCATTGTCTTTGGTCAAATGTTGGTTTTGCCGGCTCCTGTGTTTTGGTGCCTTACGTTCCGCCTTGCCGGCTAAGGTAGCACCAGGAGAACTACTGCGATTGTGCCCTGGTTCATCCGGACGAGCACCTCAGTAGAGAAAGCCGAAAACTGACTGTCATGATATAGCGTGAGACTGGTCAACCACTCGATGACCTGTGGGAATGTTAGAATTCCTCCACTTTAACGAAGGGCCGTTTCCCGGCCAGGCATGTACGCACCCCGAGATCGGGAGAGTGTGGAGCCACCAGGGGCTATCTAGTAGCCCCACTGTCAAACTCCTATGGCTAAGTGAAAGTGGTAAAGCATTATAGTCCGGTTGCCTCGCTCGCTCCGCTATCACCTCCTTAATAGGACCAAGACGTTAGGTTAAGTGTGAATGCGTGTTTTTGTGAGCACCTCCGCATTATATGCGTGAGGGTTTAAGCCGACGGCTGCAATCTTTCAGGTTATACACATGTATACATAAACGGCCGCCCAGGAGGCATCATATTACTTTCAGACAAAAGTATAAAAATAGCCTTATAAAAATTTATAAAAGCATTTCGCTTACAATGAGATTACATATCACTCAAACATAATATTTTTTGAGCACTGGGTCTCTATCAAACGGGCACCCTCAAGAACTTCTTCAAAGTAGTGCTCGGCGGCCTTTTGACCTATAGCCGAATCCCGCGCTGCAACATTGGTAGCATCCATCTCCACCCAATATGCCTTAACACGGGCAAAGGTCATCCGTGCGCCCTCTATGCACGCCGACCTCCTCATTGCATTAATGTGCGGCACCACGTCAAGGACCTGCTGCACCAAGCTAAAATAGCTGTTCGGTTTTGACCTTCCCGGCCATAGCTGATCCACAACAGACCTCATAGAGAGTCCGGACAACCTATTTAGTTCGGCCCATTCGGCTAATTAGTCAGTCAGTGAAAGTGGACTCTCGGGAGAATGGAATTGTCTCCAAAACAGCTGGTCTACTCCATGGTCCGTCTGACCCTGGAAGTACTTGGCCGCATCGGCAGCGCTCGCCGCCAAATCCATATACAAATCCTCCGAACTCCACAGCCGATCCAGAGGGGCATACCGTGGATCTCCGAATTTCCTCCGCAACATAAAGGATTTCCCAGCTACAATATCCCCGGCTTCCCGCAGCTCCTCCTTCTTTGCCCTCATAGCAGAGCGGAGATCCTTTTTCGTTGCAGCAGCCTTCTCAAGGTCCGATGCCTTCGCTTGGTTTTCCTTTTCAAGAACCCGACAACGATCGGCGGCGGCTTTTAATTCTATAGCCATCTTGGCCATCTTGTCTCGGGTCTCGCCATGCGCGACCTTCTCGGCTTGCAACTCTTCGGCCGCCTTCACAGCAGCCGCATTACCCAACCTCGCTTGTTCCTTGGCTCGGGCAAGTTCTGCCCGCAAGGCTTCAATAGTGGCAGCTCCATCTACAGTCACAACATATTAAAAATACTGGCATCATGCTGCTCTTCCTATGTGGCGTTTACCAGATATTGACACTTACCCTGTGCCTCGTCAAGCCTTTTGTTAACAAGCTCGATGTCGGCGTCTGCCGCATCCAACTGCCGTTCTAAATGGGCAAACTCGCTAGTCCGGCTAGCCACCGGAGCTTCCATCACCTGCACATAGAGGCAGTATGGTTATTTCCTGGGAATATGATCCTCTGTTTGTCGTCGTTTCTGACGACAACCCGATTCTCAGGGGCTACTATCTACACAGGGCACACCTAGAATGTGCAGGATTATCATACATTCTTTTATGTACCTCAAAGCCTGTCAGTAGACTCATAAAAGCTTCATGCAATCCGCTTTCGGCGGACGATATTCTCTCCATCGTTGTATTCATCATCACACGGTGTTCATCTGAGATGGCCGCTCGCCCCACCAACTCCCTCAGAACATCCGATCGCACACTAGACGGGGCCGGACTCTTTTATCTGCTCTCTTCGTGAGCCGGACACTAGGAGCTTCGGGGGTCAAAGGGATTGTCTTTTGGCCTCACTGGACTCGGAGAGGCCCTCCGCGACGACACTTCAGGGCCCGCTTCTGGAACGGAGGAGTCCGGAGGAGGCGTTTCGCTCTCCATCATCTCTGGAAGAAGATCCCCCGAAGATGAGCTCATTTGAGAGGGGCTAAGGCCCGAGCTGCAAAAATATATGCGGTGGTTATTTTCTCAGAAGAAAAAGATGGCATATCTGTACTATTAAAAGTATTTCGGGTCACTTACGACTCATGGGAGAATTGATCCCCCCGCGGACTTTGTGCGGCAACAGCGCCCCCCAAGGTAGGACCCTCTGTGGGAGATTTCTTCTCCCGTTTGGAAGCTTCGGCTTCCGAATCCCCAGGCGCAGTCCTTTTCCTCTTCTGGTCGCCTTCTCTCATGGAGACGCTCACTCCCTCGGTTAGAATGGGCAGCGTTGGGGGCCCGTGTCCGCTCGCATTATCCTCCACAGTATCTTCCTTCAAGGGCTCCGAGCAAGGTGCGGTCTGGAGCATCTTTTCCAATACCGGATTTTCCAAACCCTCGGGGAGGGGGGCCGAACACCGAATCAACTTCGCCTTTGTTAGCCAGTCCTGGTCAAAAAGCGAACTCTCGGAAATAACTTCGTAACAAAGTAGAGATAGTATGTTTGGCCGGAAGATGCCTTACCTGTTCGGCGGTGCAGTTACTACTCAGGCCCACGTCCTCGGTGATTTCCGGACACTCCACCTGAGGTCCGAAGAATGACTTGTACATCTCCTCGTGCGTCAGGCCGAGAAAATTTTGAATGGCACGCAGTCCCTCGGGATTGAACTCCCACAGGCGAAGAGGCTGGCGTTTGCAAGGCTGGACTTGACGAACCAGCATAACCTGTATTACCGCAACCAAACTGAAATCTCCATTGAAGAGATCTCGAATGCGGCCTTGCAGTATAGGCACGTCCTTGACTGGACCCCAGCTCAGACCTCTGCTGATCCATGACATCAGCTGTGGTGGAGGGCCTGAGCGGAAATCAGGGGGGGCCGCCCACTTGGCACTTCTAGGAGCCGTGATGTAGAACCACTCCTATTGCCACAATTCAGACACCTCTAGGATGGAACCTTTGGGCCACGGAGCTCCCGTCATCTTGTGTATTGAGGCACCTCCACACGCTGCATGTTGCCCCTCGACCATCTTCGACTTCACTTAAAAGGTCTTGAGCAATAGGCCAAAGTGAGGGGTAACCCGGAGGAAGGCCTCGCACACGACAATAAATGTCGTGATATGAAGAAAGGAGTCCGGAGCTAGATCATGAAAATGTAGCCCGTAGTAAAACATAAAACCCCTGACGAAAGGATCCAGGGCAAGGCCTAGACCTCGGAGGAAGTGGGAAACGAACATGACGTTCTCGTTGAGTTCGGGGGTGGGGATGGCCTGCCCTCGGGGAGGCAGCCGATGCAAAATCTCGGCGGTCAGATATCTGGCCTCCCTCAATTTCTTGATGTCTTCTTCCGTGACGGAGGAAGGCATCCATCGGCCTTGAAGGCTAGATCCGGACATGACTGAAGGTTCGGAGCGCCTGACCTGAACTTCGGGCGTTTGAGCTTGAGGTGGGGGAAGGATTCGATTGAGCACGGGAGGGAAAAATAAAAGCCTTGTCCCCTTTATAAAGAGGGTGAATATCAAGCATCCTCTCCATGTCTGTTTGGACTTGCCTATAATCTAGGAGTCCTAGAAGCGGTTGGGTTACCCACGCCCGTATTGATGAGAATCCCGGGATAAGGGGACATGATCTCTGCTTTAACAAGACGTGCCAAGGAAAGCGCCTCGCATGACGCGCTGAGGTGGGATAATAAAACGACTCGGATAAAGGCTTGGCCGTGGTGTGTCACGCTATAGAATACGTCAGCAGATTAGATTGGTGTAAATATTATTCTCTCTATGGCAATATGTGGAAACTTATTTTACAGAGCCAGACACTATCTTTGTGTTCAGAATCTTCTATGAAGTACTTGGAGGAGGAACCTGCCTTGCAATGCCGAAGACAATCTGCGCGCCGGACTCGTCGTCATTGAAGCCTGGTTCAGGGGTTACTGAGGGAGTCCTGGATTAGGGGGTGTTCGGATAGCCGGACTATACCTTCAGCCGAACTCCTGGACTATGAAGATACAAGATTAAAGACTCCGTCCTGTGTCTGGAAGGGAATTTCCTTGGCGTGGAAGGCAAGCTTGGCGATACGGATATGTAGATCTCCTACCATTGTAACCGACTTTGTGTAACCCTAACCCTCTCCGGTGTCTATATAAACCTGAGGGTTTTAGTCCGTAGGACAACGTACACATCAACAATCATACCATAGGCTAGCTTCTAGGGTTTAGCCTCTTCAATCTCGTGGTAGATCTACTCTTGTACTACCCATATCATCAATATTAATCAAGCAGGACGTAGGGTTTTACCTCCATCGAGAGGGCCCGAACCTGGGTAAAACTTCATGTCCCTTGCCTCCTGTTACCATCCGGCCTAGACGCACAGTTCGGGACCCCCTACCCGAGATCCGCCGGTTTTGACACCGACAACGGCCATTCGCAAGGTCGTACTGGAGCGTCTCTTGGTGGATCCTCATCAGCATCGCGCATAGCAATCCTGGGTCCTTGCTTCTTAGAGGAACCACCTTGGGACATCTTCCTAAACATATTGTTTTTCTCTGAAAAATTCTGAAATTTTTAGTAACTTCAAAATAAAAGTGAACCAACTTCAATAAAACTGATAGCAACTACTCCTACAAGTGCCTAGAGCCTATATCAAGCATTAGAACTACTTAGAACCATATAAATTTGACATGCAAGCTCAGGAACATGGTCACCTATGCAGCACAAATTTGCAAAGAATAAAGCACTAGAACAAAAACTAATTGGACCAATGGAGGAGTCACCTACCAAGGAACAATCTCCCCAAGCAGTTTTGAGAGAGGTGCTTTGAGCAAGGAGATCGAAAATCATAGCAAAAGTGGCTGGAACTTGTGCTTGAGTTGGTTTTTCGGGTTTGTGTGAGATAGAGGAAGAAGATGGGTGCTAGGATAAGCGAAGGAGGGCCACCATGGGCCCACGAGGCAGGGGGCGTGCCCTATAGGGGGGGCGCCCACCACCCTCTTGGCCAGGTGGCAGCTCCTCCCGCGGTAATTTTTGCACAGTAAATCCTCAAATATTCCTGAAAAATCATATTAAATTGACATGTCATTCTGAGGACTTTTATTTTCGGGATATTTTTATATTGCATGGATAAATCAGGAAACAAACAGAAAATACTATTTTTACTTTATTTAATATAAATAACAGAAAGTAAATGTGGGGTACAGAAGTTTGTGCTTCTAGTTTCATCCATCTCATGCTCATCAAAAGGAATCCACTAACAAGGTTGATCAAGTCTTGTTAACAAACTCATTCCGATAATCATGAAACCGGAGAAATTTCGAATAACACTAAGTTACCTCAACGGGGATATGCACATCCCCAATAATAAGAATATCATATTTCTTCTTGACAGCAGGAAGAGGAAATCCAAAACCTCCAAATATAATCGATGGAATTTTCCCAATAGAATTGATACTATGAACTTCAGGTTGTTTCCTCGGAAAGTGTATCGTATGCTCATTACCATTAACATGAAAAGTGACATTGCCTTTGTTGCAATCAATAACAGCCCCTGCAGTATTAAGAAAAGGTCTTCCCGGAATAATAGACATACTATCATCCTCGGGAATATCAAGTATAACAAAGTCCGTTAAAATAGTAACGTTTGCAACCACAACAGGCACATCCTCACAAATACCGACAGGTATAGCAGTTGATTTATCAGCCATTTGCAAAGATATTTCAGTAGGTGTCAGCTTATTCAAGTCAAGTCTACGATATAAAGAGAGAGGCATAACACTAACACCGGCTCCAAGATCACATAAAGCAGTTTTAATATAATTCTTTTTAATGGTGCAAGGTATAGTAGGTACTCCGGGGTCTCCAAGTTTCTTTGGTATTCCACCCTTAAAAGTATAATTAGCAAGCATGGTGGAAATTTCAGCTTTCGGTATCTTTCTTTTATTAGTAATGATATCCTTCATATATTTAGCATAAGGATTTGTTATGAGCACATCAGTTAATCTCATACGCAAAAATATAGGCCTAATCATTTCAGCAAAGCGCTCAAAATCCTCATCATCCTTTTTCTTGGATGGTTTCGGAGGAAAAGGCATGGGTTTCTGAACCCAAGGTTCCCTTTCTTTACCATGTTTCCTAGCAACAAAGTCTCTTTTATCATAACGTTGATTATTTGATTGTGGGTTATCAAGATCAGCAACAGGTTCAATTTCTACATCATTATCATTACTAGGTTGAGCATCATCATGAACATCATCATTAATATTTTTACTAGGTTCATGTTCATTACCAGATTGTGTTTCAGCATCTGGCATAGAAATATCATTTAGATTATCAAGTGGTTCAGCAATAGGTTCACTAGAAGTTTGCACAGTTCTATCATTTTTCTTCTTCTTCTTTTTAGAAGAACTAGGAACATCAATATTATTTCTTTGAGAATCTTGCTCGATTCTCTTAGGGTGGCCTTCAGGATACAAAGGTTCCTGAGTCATTCTACCAGTTCTAGTAGCCACTCTAATAGCATAATCATTTCTCTTACTATTCATTTCATCAAGCACTTCTTTTTGAGCCTTAAGTACTTGTTATACTTGAGTGGTAACCATAGAAGCATGTTTGCTAACAAGTTTAAGTTCACCTTTAATATCAGCCATATAATCGCCCAAGCGTCTGATCATATAAGCATCTTCTTTTAATTATCTACCAAAATAAGCATTGAAGTCGTCTTGCTTATACACAAAGTTAGCAAACTCATCCAAGCATTGACTAGCAATTTTAGTAGGAGGGACTTCAGCTTTATCATGTCTATAGAGAGAATTTACCTTTACTACTTGTGTCGGAATATCGAGATCAGGAGGTTCTTCAATAAATAAACAATTAACATCATATATTTCTTCAACATGCGGTATATTAAGACCATGTGTTTCTTCAATAGGAGGTAAATTCTTAACGTCTTCAGCTTTAATACCTGTTTCTTTCATAGATTTCTTTGCCTCTTGCATATCTTCGGGACTGAGAAATAGAACACCTCACTTCTTCGGAGTTGGTTTAGGAATAGGCTCAGTAATTGGAGCAGGAGTTGGCTCAGGAGCTGGCTCAGGAGGTGCCCAATTATTTTCATTTTCCAACATATTATTCAATAGAATTCTAGCTTCATCCGGTGTTCTTTCCCTGAAAAGAGAACCAGCACAACTATCCAGGTAATCTCTGGAAGCATCGGTTAGTCCATTATAAAAGATATCAAGTATTTCAGGTTTCTTAAGAGGATGATCAGGCAAAGCATTAAGTAACTTGAGAAGCCTCCCCAAGCTTGTGGGAGACTCTCTTCTTTAATTTGCACAAAGTTGTATATTTCCCTCAAAGCAGCTTGTTTCTTATGAGCAGGGAAATATTTAGCAGAGAAGTTATAAATCATATCCTGGGGACTACGCACACAACCAGGATCAAGAGAACTAAACCATATCTTAGCATCACCCTTTAATGAGAACAGAAATATTTTGAGTATATAAAAGTAACGCGATCTCTCATCATTAGTGAACAGGGCAGCTATATCATTTAACTTAGTAAGATGTGCCACAACAGTTTCAGATTCATAGCCATAAAACGGATCAGATTCAACCAAAGTAATTATATCAGGATCGACAGAGAATTCATAATCCTTATCAAGAACACAAATATGTGAAGTAGCAAAAGCGGGGTCAGGTCTCATTTTATCTCTAAGTGATTCTTTGTTCCATTTAATTAATAACCTCTTAAGCTCATATCTATCTTTGCAAGCAAAAATAGCGGTAGAAGATTCCATATCAAAAAGATAACCCTCAGGAATAACAGGCATATTTTCATCATCACTATCATCATCGTATTCATATTCAATGATTTATTTTTCTCTAGCCCTAGCAATTTGTTCATCAAGAAATTCACTAAGGGGCACAGTAGTATCAGGCATAGAAGCAGTTTCATCATAAGTATCATGCATAGCAGAAGTGGCATCATCAATAACATGCGACATATCAGAACGAATACAGAAGCAGATGTAGGTGTCACAAACTTACTCATTACAGAAGGTGAATCAAGTGCAGAGCTAGATGGCAGTTCCTTACCTCCCCTCGTAGTTGAGGGATAGATCTTGGTTTTGGATCTCTCAAGTTCTTCATAGTGTTCAGCAGATATAAATCCCAAGTGACTCAAGGAATAGAGCTATGCTCCCCGGCAACGGCGCCAGAAATTAGTCTTGATAACCCACAAGTATAGGGGATCACAACAGCTTTCGAGGGTAGAGTATTCAACCCAAATTTATTGATTCGACACAAGGGGAGCCAAAGAGTATTCTCAAGTATTAGCAGCTGAGTTGTCAATTCACCACACCTGGAAACTTAGTATCTGCAGCAAAGTGTTTAGTAGCAAAGTAATATGATAGTGGTGGTAGCGGCAACAAAAGTAAAGACATCAAAAGTAATGTTTTTGGTATTTTGTAGTGATTGTAACAGTAGCAGCGGAAAATTAAATAAGCGTAAACCAGTATATGGAAAACTCGTAGGCACCGGATCAGTGATGGATGATTATGCCGGATGCGGTTCATCATGTAATAGTCATAACATAGGGTGACACAGAACTAGCTACAATTCATAAATGTAATGTAGGCATGTATTCAGTATATAGTCATACGTGCTTATGGAAAAGATAGGATCCTATTGGAAACTAAGGGATATTAAGGCCTCCTTTTAATAGAGAACCGAACAAAGCATTAGCACATAGTGAATACATGAACTCCTCAAACTATGGTCATCACCGGGAGTGGTCCCGATTATTGTCACTTCGGGGTTGCCGGATCATAACACATAGTAGGTGACTATAGACTTGCAAGATAGGATCTAGAACTCACATATATTCATGAAAACATAATAGGTTCAGATCTGAAATCATGGCACTCGGGCCCTAGTGACAAGCATTAAGCATAGCAAAGTCATAGCAACATCAATCTCAGAACATAATGGATACTAGGGATCAAACCCAAACAAAACTAACTCGATTACATGATAAATCTCATCCAACCCATCGACGTCCAGCAAGCCTACGATGGAATTACTCACGCACGGCGGTGAGCATCATGAAATTGGTGATGGAGGATGGTTGATGATGACGACGGCGACGAATCCCCCTCTCCGGAGCCCCGAACGGACTCCAGATCAGCCCTCCTGAGAGGTTTTAGGGCTTGGCGGCAGCTCCGTATCGTAAAACGCGATGATTTCTTCTCCTTGATTTTTTTCTCATAGAAACTCAATATATGGAGGTGGAGTAGGAGTCGGAGATGCAACGGGGGGCCCACGAGGTAGGGGGCACGCCCTAGGGGAGGGGCGCCCCCCACCCTCGTGAGAAGGGTGTGGGCCCCCCGGTCTTCATCTTTGGCGAGGATTTTTTATTGTTTTTTCTAAGATGTTCCATGGAGTTTCAGGTCATCTGAGAATATTTGTTTTCTGCACATAAAACAACACCATGGTAATTCTGCTGAAAACAGCGTCAGTCCAGGTTAGTTCCATTCAAATCATACAAGTTAGAGTCCAAAACAAGGGCAAAAGTGTTTGGAAAAGTAGATACGACGGAGACGTATCATCCACCCACATATCAAATTATCAAAGTAGCGAACACGAATTGAATCAACATGATGAAAGTGACTAGATGAAATTCCCGTGTACCCTCAAGAACGCTTTGCTTAGTATAAGAGACCGTTTTGGCATGTCCTTTGCCTCAAAAGGATTGGGCTACCTTGCGACACTTTTGCTACTACTATCATTACTTGCTCGTTACAAATTATCTTGCTATCAAACTACTCTGTTACTTAAAATTTCAACACTTGCAGACATTACCTTGCTGAAAACTACTTGTCATTTCCTTCTGCTCCTCGTTGGGTTCGACACTCTTACTTATTGAAAAGTCTACAATTGATCCCCTATACTTGTGGGTTATCACAACCTCTTTATCATAACCTATCTCCATCCGAAATTGATATATTAAATATATTCAAAGCAATTTGCACTCAAAATACATTGCTTACTCATGAGGTTATTGTGTTGGAAGAGCAAAATCATTCTCTTGAGAAGATCAATAGAAATTTGGAATACTTATTGAAGATGAAATACAAGCCCAGTACCTCAACACCATCATCACCAAAGAAAGACACTTGAGGACATGGGTATGGGCACCACCCTTAGCTTGTTTTGAGATTGGGGGACGTTCCCCAGTATTGTATCACGATCACCTTTTACCATCATTATCTATCTTAGTTTGATCCTTATTTCATCATTTAGAAGAATAAAAGTTTAGCAAAGTTTTTTCTTCGAGTGCATGCTTTGATTCCTATCTATGTAATCGAGTGTGAGAGTCATATAATAAAGAGTAGCTTGAGTTTTGTTTCTTTACTTTCTTGTTTCAATCTCAATAATAAAAAGAAATAAAAGATCATATGCTAATCCCATGGGGAGTAATAACTTCAGATAGAAAGAGTATGGTCGATAAAAGTTATTGGAAATTAACAAACATAGTACTGGTCATGGATGCAATTCATGTAAAAGTATTAAAGGGAGAAAAGATTCACATATAAATATACTATCTTGGACATCTTTTATGATTGTGAGCCCCCATCAAATATTTTTTGCATGGTCAAATAGTTGATGTTGGACAAGGAAGAGAACGTAATGAGTTATGTTTGTTTACATTCACAATTTCACATAAAATCTATATTGTCATGGATCCTATAACATGTGGTGCTTGTTTAAAACCCTCTTGCTAACCAAAATCCGCGCTAAGTAGAGATAGTACTTGTGCGTCCAAAACCCTTAAAACCAACTTCTTTCCATGAGTGTCCACCATATCTACCTATGGATTGAATAAGATCCTTCAAGTAAGTTGTCATTGGTGCATAAAGCAATAAAAATTGCTCCTAAATATGTATCATCTTTTATTATAATGCAAAATAAGCTTTGTACAAACTTGTGATGGCGACTTCATAATAAAGGTTGCTATCACAAGGGGCAATATAAAGTGACGTTCCTTGACATTTAGAGCGTGTACATCCAAAAATAAAAAGCGCATGACAACCTCTACTTCCCTCTGCGAAGGGCCTGTCTTTTACTTTTCTGTATTTATTTTTATGCAAGAGTCAATAATGTTCATCCCTATTCTGCTCTATTTATTCTCTAGTTGGCAAGCATCATGTGTTGGGGAAAGATCCAGATACCTATATTCAGTTGGATGTAGGTGATCATGAGTTATTATTGTTGACATTATCCTTGAGGTAAACAAGTTGGGAGGCGAAAACATTAAGCCCCCATGTTCCCATGTGTCTAGCGGAAACGTTTGTTCCCAAAACTATGCATTGAGTGTTAGCAATCATAGAAGACTAAATGATGGTTGAGTATGTAGACTTGCTAAAAAAAGCTCTTACATAGACTCTTCCTGGAAATATGGTGAATTGTGATTGTTTTGATGACCGAGAACATAGTTTGTTTGTTTTCAAGAAATTGTATACTTCGTAGTTCAAAGTTTTGGATGAATTGTTACTTATTTATGACAAGCTATATGATAATTATTTGTTGTTATGTTATTGATCATGATGCTATCATGTCCTCATTTTGTTTTAATCGACATCTCTCTCTCTCTCTAAACATGTGTTCATGATTATCGAGTATGGCTTTTGCTTGCGGATAAGCAAGGTCTAAGCTTGCGGGAGTTGATATGTCGATTTTGCATCATGTTTTCCTACAATTATTTATACTGTTTTTGGTCATTATTCCACTTTACGATGCAATTCTAATCCCTTTTCTCTCTTAATTTGCAAGATTTGCATGGAGAGGGAGATTACCGACAACTGGAATTTCTGGACCTAAAGAAGCTATAGCAGAGGTACCTATTATATAGAGCTCCAAATGACGTGAAACTTCACGGAGATTTTTTATTGAATATATAAAAAATACTTGAGCAAAGAGTTTCCATAGGGGGCCACCAGTTGCCCACAAGGCAACAGGGCGTGGCCACCCCCTCGGTGGGCCCTGATGCCTTGTGGGGCCCATAGCTGGCCTCCGGTGCCCATCTTCTACTATATGAGGGGGTTTAACCTAGAAAATAAATAAGAGGAGGACTTTCAGGATGAAGCGCCGCCGTCTCGAGGCGGGACCTAGGCAGGAGCACTTTTGCTTTCTGGTGGAGCGATTCCGTCAGGGATACTTCCCTCCGGGAGGGGGAAATCAAAGCCATCGACATCACCAACAATCCTCTCATCCTGGGAGGACCAATCTTCATCAACATATTCACCAGCACCATCTCTCTCAAACCCTACTTCATCTCTTGTATTCAATCTTTGTCTCAAAACCTCAGATTGGTACCTGTGGGTTGCTAGTAGTGTTCATTGCATCTTGTAGTTGATGCTAGTTGGTTTATTTGGTGGAAGATTTAAGTTTCATATCCTCAAGCATATTCAATACCCCTATGATCTTGAACATTAATATCATTTCTGAGTAGTTACTTTTGTTCTTGAGGACATGGGAGAAGTCTTGTTATAAGTAATCATGTGATGTTGGTATTCGTTAGATATTTTGATGATATGTATATTGTTGCTTCCTTTAGTGGTTGTAACACCCCAGTGTCATGCTACAGCAACTTCGTACTAATGGTGCCATGTCGTCAAGATTAACTAAGACAAATTGCCCCTTGATAAAAATCCAAGTCAAATGAAAATTCAAATTGCAAGTGAAATTTAAAGTTTCACAAACATGTCTCAAAAACAGTTCATGTTTTAGCAGATATTCCATATGTAATTAATGTGGAGGAAAACCACACAAATTGTTTGCTCATTTGGAACCTAGAAGCTAAAACAGTACCCAAAATAACACATTTAATTCATTTCTCTTTAATACAAAATTCAAATGAAATTATAATGCACTCAAACTGTTTTTGGTAGTGTCTAAAATTGCAATATAAATATTGGCCCAAGTTTCCTTTTTTAAAACTAATTTACTATTAAAAGTAAATGTAAAACATAAACAAATAAAAGAAATCGGAAAAAGAAAAAGAAAAAGAAAAAGGGAAACCTACTGTACAGTTGGGCCCTAAGAAACTACAGTGTAGCCCAGTCCACGGAAGTCGGCTTTCCCTTACCTCCCGCCGCGCCTGGGCAAAGGCCGCCCGAGCGCCATGGCCACTATGCGCCCCTAGAACTATACAGGGGATAAGAGCAACCCCTGCTCCCTCTCTCTCCCTCCTCGAAACCCTAAAAATCCCCTGATCCCCTTCCTCTCGGTTGCCCCTGTTGAACATGTGTACATGTACGTATGTCTGGGTTTCATATGCAGTACATGTAGTGTCTGTCTCCCTCTGTATGTACGTGTATCTTAGGAGACAATATATCGGTCTCACCCCTTGTACATATATATATGTGCCTAGTGCACGATCAATCGATTATCGATGCACCAAATAATTCTCTACATGGTATCTATCGCAAGTCAATCCTCCCACTTCCGCAAACCCTAGCCGCCGCCTCCTCGGGCCGCCGCCGCCGCCCCACGCCGTCGCTGCTACTCCTCTCCACGCGCGCCTCCCCCCGTGTCCTCTCCTCCCCGCCGTGCCGCCCTCCCGCCGCGTTGCACCTCTCCCATCACCGCGCCGCCCCCTTCCCCAACCCCGCCGCCACAGCCGCGCCGCCCTCTTCCCCAACCCCTCACCGCCATGTCGTCCAACGCCTCCACCTACTCCAACCCATTCGCCGTCGACCCTGCTGAAATGTGCGACATCAACGTCCACGCACGCGTCCCCATCACCCTCGACGCCTCCAACTCCACGTACTTCATGTGGAAGACGTACTTCTTGCTGCTCTTCCACGAGAACAACCTCGTGGATCATGTGGACGGCACCGTTGACTCCCGCGCCATGGTGGACGACCCCGAGTGCACCGCGATCGATGCCACGTTCATCTGGTGGTTCTTCACCACCATCACCAAGGACATGTTCCACATGGTCGTGAGCGCCGGCGATGACGCCCGCGCCCTGTGGGTTAAGCTGAACGGCCTCTTCACCGACAACAAGCTTCAGCGCCGCGCTTTTTTTGAAGTGGGAATTTTTTGACTGTCACCAGGATGAACAATACATTGATGACTACTGCCGCTGCCTAAAGACGTTGGCGGATGAGCTCCGCAACATTGGTGCCAAGGTTGATGACAACCTCCTCGTCAGCACGCGCACCGCCGGCCTCAATGAGGACTTCGGCAACGCTGCCTCCAACCTCACCTTGATGCCGGAGCCCTCCTTCCCCAAGTTTGTGGCGTACTTGCAGTTGGAGGAGCGCCCGATGAAGGGGGTCAAGAAGCGTGTGTAGCACCACGCCCTTGCCGCCGGCACCTCCCATGGCGCCCCACCACCGTCCGCCCCAC
>NC_041390.1:345000998-345002743 GCF_002162155.2 Triticum dicoccoides | reverse complement strand
CCGCACTCAATGGACGTACGACACCAACCAGTGGACCAGCGTCGTCCACGTGTACTCGATGCCGGTCCCTCAGGCACCCACTTCGGTCATCCTTGGGCCTCGTCCGACGAGCCACCAGGCCCTCTTCGCCGCGCAGAACGCCGCTCCCAATAGCAACTACAGTGTTGCGCCCCCGCCCACGCTCGCCTACGGGGCCGCACCCACCTACGGCGCTGCTGCCGCGCTGGCCTTCGGCGCCGCCCCCGCGCCGGCCTACGGAGGGTTTTACCCTCCTCAGGTGCCGCCGCCGTTGGACCCGGCCCTTCTTGCTGCTCTGCACTCTGCCCCATCACCGACTTCCTATGGTGGCGGCGGTGACTGGTACATGGACTCGGGCGCCACCGCTCATATGACTGCTCATCCGGGTAAACTCACGTCTGCCACTCCTGTTCATACTCCCACTTGCATCACCGTTGGTAACGGTTCCTCCCCACCCGGTACACATGTCGGTCATATGTCATTTCCCTCTACTTCTACTCCCGTTCATATCTCTAATGTTCTTGTGTCTCCTGACTTAGTCACTAATCTAGTTTCTGTTCATCGCCTTGCACGTGAGAATCCTATCACTATTGAATTTGATGATATCGGCTTTTCTGTGAAGGATGCAAGTACACGGATGGTACTCCACTGATGTGACAGCCCGGACGAGCTTTACCCGGTGCATCCCACCGGCGCCACCAGCACCCGTCGTCCCGCCGCCTTCGCCGCTAGTGTCGATCTATGGCACGCCCGCCTTGGTCATCCCAACTCCACTGTTATGCATCAGATTCTACAGAGTTTTTCTTTCTCATGTAATAAGGTTGACGACCACACTTGTGAGGCTTGCTTTCTTGGCAAGCACGTTCGTCTTCCCTTTAGCGAGTCTACAAACATTTCCACCTTTCCGTTTCAGTTATTGCATAATGATGTCTGGACGTCCCCGGTTGCGAGCAACACGGGCTACTTATACTATTTGGTGATATTGGATGACTTTTCTCATTATGTGTAGACATTCCCTCTCTGTCGCAAGTTCGACGCTCTTGCAACACTCACAGCTTTTTATTCATATGTCACCACACAGTTCGGTCGTCTATTCTCGCCTTACAAACTGACAACGGCAAGGAGTTTGACAACGTCGCTGTCCGCAATCTTCTTGCATCCCACGGCATCGTATTTTGCCTCACTTGTCCCTACATGTCACAGCAAAATGGTCGTGCCAAGCGCATCATTCGCACTCTTAGTGACTGTGTCCGCACGTTGATCTTTCAGTCCTACGTGCCACCTCGGTTCTGGCCGGATGCGCTCGCGACCGCCAACCTCCTTATTAACATCCGCCCGTGTCATTCGCGCTGGAACTACACTCCTCACCAGCTCCTCTTCGGTGCGGTTCCATCTTATGATGGTCTTCGCATATTCGATTGTCTTTATTATCCTAGCACCACGTCCACTGCTCCTCACAAACTCGCTCCCCGGTCGCTTCCTTGCATCTTCCTTGGTTATCCTCCCAACACCAAAGGTTACCAGTTCTATGATCTAGTGTCCCACCGCGTTTTCACTTTGTGGCATGTGTACTTTGATGAGTTGGTGTTCCGGTTTCAGCAGGTACCGTTACCCTCGGCGTCTCTCGCGGTGCAGTTCGCCCCTGCCTCCACCTCTGGTGAACCGCCTAGCCGTGCACTGCCCTTGGCCCTGCCCGCGCTCCACGCACCGGCGGCCCCCGTCGCCGC
>NC_041390.1:344998748-345000397 GCF_002162155.2 Triticum dicoccoides | reverse complement strand
CGCGGCCCCGAGTGCGGTCACTCGGGCCCGGACTGGGACACTAAGTCCTAGCACGTGTTATCCGTCTGACGAGTACGTGTGTGCTGCGTCTACCTCGGTGCCGTCTCCGCTCCCCACCTCCGCTCGTGCAGCCCTTCGGGATCCAAACTGGCTAGCTACGATGCGTGAGAAATTTGACGCCCTGCAGCATAACCGTACGTGGCAGCTTGTCCCGCGGCCTCCCCGTGCCAATGTCATCACTGGCAAGTGGGTCTTCTGCCACAAGACTCGCCCCGACGGCTCTCTCGAGCGCTACAAGGCGCGTTGGGTGGTGCGTGGCTTCTGCCAGCGTGCCGGCGTGGACTTCACCGACACCTTCGCCCCGGTTGTCAAACCGAGCATGATTTGCGCTGTCCTCTAGCTTGCTGTTTCTCGCGTCTGGCGAGTCCACCAGCTCGATGTGTCTAATGCTTTCTTGCATGGCCATTTTGACGAGCAGGTGTTCTATCAGCAGCCTACTGGTTTCGTCGACACTGACTATCCGGAACACGTGTGCTTGCTCTCCCGTTCTCTCTACGGGCCGAAGCAGGCACCTCGGGCCTGGTACCAGTGAATCGTGTCCTTCCTTCAGCAGCAGGGGTTCTGGTCCACACGGTCTGATGCCTCCTTGTTTGTTTATCACTAGGGCCCCGCCACCGCGTACCTCCTCCTATACGTCGATGACGTCATCCTCACTGCATCCTTGCCAACGCTCCTTCAGCAAATCACAGCTCGCCTCGGCACTGAGTTCGCCCTCAAGGACTCGGGAGCTCTTCACTACTTCCTTGGCATCGAAGTTGTGCGTCTGGCCATTGGCTTCTTCCTGCACCAGCAAAAGTACGCGTACGAGCTTCTGGAGAAAGCGGGCATGCTTAACTACACGCCTGCTCCTATGCCTATTGACACGAAGGCTAAGGTGTCTGCCATCGAGGGTTGTTCAACATCCGACGCTCCCTTCTACCGCTCCATCGTCGGTGCGCTTCAGTAACTCATGCTGACGCGTCTGGACATTCAGTGTGTTGTCCAGCAGGTATGCCTTCATATGCACGCTCCTCGTGACACTCATTGGGCTCTGGTGAAATGTATTCTTCAGTATATACGTGGCACCATAGCCATGGGTCTCACCCTGACGGCATCACCTGACACAAGCCTTGTCACCTACTCCGATGCCGACTGGGTTGGGTGTCCCGACACTCGACGCTCCACTTCTAGCTACTGCGTCTACCTTGGGCCCTATCTGATTTTGTGGTCGTCTAAATGACAACCCACGGTCTCACGATTGAGCGCCGAGGCTGAGTACCAGGCTGGGGCCAATACCATCGTGGAGTGCTCTTGGCTACAACAGCTACTTCAGGAGTTGCCCTATGAGGTTATCAAGGCGGCGCTTGTCTACTGTGACAACGTCTCCGCGGTGTACCTCGCTGCTAATCCTGTCCATCAATGACGGACGAAGCACATTGAGCTTGACATCCACTTCGTCAGGGAGCACGTCACACTTGGTCGTGTTCGCGTTCTCCATGTGCCCACCGATCAGTAGTTCGCCGATGTTACGATGAAGGGACTACCCACCTCAACATTCTAGTGCTTTTGGTGCAGTCTCTGCGTCACCGGCGACGCTTAGATTGCGCGGG